>NT_177499.1:522293-524538 GCF_000188095.3 Bombus impatiens
TGTCTTTTTTTTCTTTTTTGTTTTTTTTTTTTTTTTTTGTTGGGGGGGGGGGGGGTCATTCTCGATCAATACAGTTATACCATTCTATCGTTCGAGTTAAATAGATAGAAACACATCGATCGCATTTATCGCACATACACGTCAAATGCTTTTGTTCGATCCGTTTGATCGAACGTTCAACAACGTGCTAGTTCTGCGCATCTGCCTCGCGCAGATACACAGATCCACATGCACGCATACGTACGTCATATATAGATAGACGACGATAGGGGAAGGGGTAGTGGTTGATTGGAGGGGAGCGTTGTCTTGCTTTGTCGTATCGTTGCGAACCGGTCCGAGGTTTAACAGAACCAGGTGGAATGTACGATTTATCAGAGATCCGAGCCATTCTTATTCGCCCGACTCTTTAATGGTACCAATCTCCATTTCTTAGAAACGCGAGCTCCCAATTTTCCAGCAACTACGCGCGCGTTCCTCGTTCGTCGTGTAAAGCTCCAATCGTCGAATGACTCCAACATTCGTCGGTTCGATGTAGCAAAGTTCTAACTGTAAGCGAATTACGCGTAATAGCAATGGCTCAAATTTTCGAACGACCGACTGTAAAGTTTAAGAACTTATCGCGATGCTACTATACTTGGTCGCTATATCGTTATATACCGCTGCGCGGCTATACCAAGTAATTATATTTATCGTTTGAAATTGCGATTTTTTACTTTTATTTCGAATAGAATTTATCTGTTTTTAGGAATGTCCGTTATCCTCGAGATACTTCCGAACTATGACTACGTTTGTCATCGGTTGAGAAAGTTGGGAAAGAAATATCGTTTAGGTTTAGTTAGCGAAATAATCCTATTCAACTTCTACCGCGAGAAATACGGCTGACTTCTCCGAGTACAAACAACGTGCGTAAAAATTTCAACCGCTTTATGAAAGCATGGCAAATTATTACCGCGTTCGAATTTCGAGGAATTTGTTTCTCTCGCTTTATGAACTACGATACGACTCGATTTCCCGTTTTACTTTGACACAGTCGACCAGACCGAATATATTTAATTGTAACCTATACAATGCTGTATTTTTAAACGAAACTCTCATCGTTTGAAAATTTTCAGTACGAAGGGTATGTCATAGTTTCTTCCTCTCTTCGTTCCATTGTTCGCAATTTGTAATACACACGGCGATAGTAAGCGTGGATAAATATCGACGGTTTTCAATGTTTCGCTCCTTGGTATTTTTATATTTGTACGACTTTCCGTAGTTTATCTTATACGATAAAAATGAAAATAACTTCAGCGTACTCTGCGCGTTAGTCTTCAAGACATACTTCGATAACGCGTCTATTACCTTTGTTCGCGACAATTCTACGAGTAGAATTACTTTACGAAATGTAAAGAGTAAAAAAACATATTCCATAAAGATATATCTTTAAAGAGCGAACAGATCTTCGATATTTGAACATACCTGCTTCGGATACGAATCTCAAACGCGTCATCTTAAACGTCGCAGGACGGCAACGTTTAAAAACTCATAGCGAGTCAACGAGTGCCTAAGGTTTTGCAAATATCGTACCTTTTTCTATTGAAACAAGATTAGAAAAAAGAAGAAAAAAGAAGAAAAAAAAGAAAAGAATAGAAAAAGAAAGAAAAATGTAAACGCGTGAAAAATTCATAAACAGTGACTCGCTTCGTGCCATATAAATACGTGTAAAATAGATGTAAAAGCTGTTAAAGGATTCTTGGTACGTCTGATAGGTCTATTTGCCTTATCCAGGCTCGTTCAGGCTCGTTCAGGCTCGTTCAGGCTCGTTCAGGCTCGTTCAGGCTCGTTCAGGCTCGTTCAGGCTCGTTCAGGCTCGTTCAGGCTCGTTCAGGCTCGTTCAGGCTCGTTCAGGCTCGTTCAGGCTCGTTCAGGCTCGTTCAGGCTCGTTCAGGCTCGTTCAGGCTCGTTCAGGCTCGTTCAGGCTCGTTCAGGCTCGTTCAGGCTCGTTCAGGCTCGTTCAGGCTCGTTCAGGCTCGTTCAGGCTCGTTCAGGCTCGTTCAGGCTCGTTCAGGCTCGTTCAGGCTCGTTCAGGCTCGTTCAGGCTCGTTCAGGCTCGTTCAGGCTCGTTCAGGCTCGTTCAGGCTCGTTCAGGCTCGTTCAGGCTCGTTCAGGCTCGTTCAGGCTCGTTCAGGCTCGTTCAGGCTCGTTCAGGCTCGTTCAGGCTCGTTCAGGCTCGTTCAGGCTCGTTCAGGCTCGTTCAGGCTCG
>NT_177499.1:524872-530106 GCF_000188095.3 Bombus impatiens
AAACTGCCAGCAAAGAGGAAGCCTGCTATCGAATCGACTTATATTCACGGCGTACCTTCGTAACGTCCGTGTTTTACGGATCGAAAATAACATCGGCAGTGTAAACATTGGCACATTATAATCGATGTGCAGTATCGATCAAGGTTCGTACAGGAAGCCGTTACACTCCCTTTGACATTCGCGGAACGGTAATACGATTAGCGCGAGACAATCGAATTCAACGCGTGTTGTATTATCCTTCGATGGATCACGTGGACATTTACCTATCGTCGACGCGTTGCGTCCCCTTCGAAACAACGGATCTGATTTCTGAAGAATTCATTTTGTCGAAAGGTTCGGAAGACCGTGTATTCCCAAAGTAAGCCACCATGAAGGGGAAAGCAAAGTTATTCTAATCCATGCAATGTCTATTTTCTTTCAGCCTAAAAGTATACCCATACGATATATTGGAATTTCTTTATGATTCTATTTGAAAGTTAAATTTACTTTTTTACTTTTTGGAACTTGAAAATCTTGAACTTGGAATCCTTCCATAAAGTAAATAAATTATACGTTTATTTTATACAATGTAGTCAAGTGTATACACAGAGATGAAAATATACGTTTGATACATATAATCGGATTAGCGTGCTATCGATTTAACGAATTCGTATCTAGGATAAAAAATATAAACATTACGTAAAATCACTGCTACGTTTACACGTTACTTACATAAAGTCAAATTGTTCTCGTAGATTACCCTTTATCCGAACGAATGTTTGTTCATTTGCAACGCATAAGAACTTGCACGCACTTAATCCGATAATCGATTTTGCCTCGCCAGCCGAAAAACGCAAGGTAACGTTTAAACGTTTAAACCCATGGAGAAAGAAACACTTTATACCAGCAATAAATTTATCCGTGCACGTAAACATTGCAGTCACTTCGCCCGTTACAACCCTGCGGAAACACTTAAAATCGAGAAGGAAATAAAAAATTAACGACTCTCTCTCTCTCCTCTCTCGGGTTTTTAAATTCTCATAATCTATCAAGTAAAAATAAATGGAATAAGAAGGCGTACAAACAGGAGTTTTTAACGAGTGATTTGCAAGAATTTGTACTCTTTCACGATGGTCGATTGTTCTTTGGATTAAATGTTAGCACGAATTAGCAAAGCGAACCAACACCATAAAGAAGCCATCGACTGCGCCTTTCTAAGGTCCTTGGCCTTCCCGACATTCAAAGGCCTTCTTAATACTCACCTGGGAAAACCAAGCAACGAACAGAGGCAAAAAAATGGCATTCAATGAATCATAGTAGCGACGGGGATAACTTCTGAATATGTAAGTACACGAGTCTGAATTAATTCGACGTTAGGTTGAGCGACCAAGTTCCGCCGCTTTTGAGATTTTATTTACATCTGGTGGTTTGCGTAAATTCTCTTATCTTCTGTTATCGATTTCCAACGAAATGGTATTCTCTAAGTGTCAAAACCGCGATATTTCTTAGTTGCCTATTTTCTTAATTAATATTTTACTTTGAACAGATGCAGATCTCAAGAAAAAAAAAAAAAATTGAGAAAGCGATAAGGAAATATTAACCGAAAGATCAAATCAAGGGCATTAAGGACGATTTATGTAAATTACTTTAAAAATATCAAAGTTACTCGTAAACGATATACCTATCGTTACCGTTCAAGGCAAAGAATTTAAAAATATCAGGGAACGTTATATTCGTCCATAATTTTAACGTTACTTCCATTTTAAAAACTATTTATTTCAATTAGGATATGTTCGTTGTAAGAGATATAATTTCTGAATATTTTTGAATTATTCAAATTGGACTGAAATACCGAAATACCGAAACATCGTAGCACGTATTTACGTTATTTGCAACAGTTTCCATTTCACTTTTAAATTAGCGGTGAAATATTTTATCGAATGTACGTCACATTCATCGAATACACAGAATTTGCAATAAAATCCAATTTTACGATAAAATTTGGTCTTTTTAACGCAGCTATAAATAAAAAACAGCAGCTTTTAAGTGTTATCTCTCTCTCTCTCTCTCTTTCTCTGTATAGTTGAGTTTGGACGAATATTAAAGTAACGTTATGAATTTAATTATGACGCGTTTTCGATATTTCCTCGTAATCAGCTGATTTTATATCGTATTTTCTTAGAAACACATCGATCGTCACCACACGTGTTTCATGAACTTATAAAGAACTGTTACTCAATCTTCTATCGTTTAAAATTACATATTGACTTGCACATTTTATATCTTCCAACAAACACTTTACTCGGTCAATCGTATTTCTTACCTTTCTTCGTTCGATTTATATAATTTGATTCTCTTCGCCGACATCGTGATTATGAAAAAGAACTTCAAGGACCGACTTCGTATCCTTCTTCGTATGCTTTTTTCGGATACAACTTACAGCTTTATCCGAGTTTCAAATATCGAAACAACTATAGAGCATTGTAATAACTAGACTGCTGTACGTTCATCGCGTCGTTACATTTGATATTGAAAGAAAAAAGGAATTGATACTTGTCTTCGAAACTTCGATCAACGTCCAAGTACTACGTAGACACACATTGAAACATTTAAAACATTGTACGAACATTTTCCTTCGTGCGACAAACAGTGAATTATCAAGGAATTACCGGGGAATTATAGAGGAAAGATTTTTAAATATGTGCGTACTTTTAAATTTCGAAAGTATAGTATGAACGAAGATAAAAAATGTCAGAGAAAAGTTACGTGCAGCACCTTTTTATATCGATGATTCGAGCAATTACTTATTAATTAATAATCAATTGGTAAAACGATGTAGTAAAAAATTGTATTCCCTGTATAGAACACTCGACGATACATGACGCAGTCACAGATAAAAATA
Source organism: Bombus impatiens (assembly GCF_000188095.3). Lineage (NCBI taxonomy): Eukaryota > Metazoa > Arthropoda > Insecta > Hymenoptera > Apidae > Bombus > Bombus impatiens. The sequence continues at coordinate 527,754 of NT_177499.1, forward strand.
GGAACATCAAAGTCGGAATACGTCTTTACTATTACACTGTAATATTGCCGAATCGTTGATATCTGACTGTTATTGAACGCAACCAAACCTTGAACGTTGCAGATAATGCTAATAACACGAAATATCGAAGCTTAGTTGCTCGTTATTAGTACGCGATTTCAAACGATTTCAAACCATTTCGAACCATTTCGAACGATTTAACGCGATTTAAAATCATTAATTTTGTAAATACATCGAGATGCAGAACTTTTGACTCGTTGACTCAAAGTAAGTTATCCACAGGTATTATCTAAAAGTCTGATTGACGATTAAGGCGAAAAAACGAGATTCTGAAAGCTAGAATACCCTTTGCCCAACCTCTCATAAACGGTTTTCATTCGGTTAGACAGACGCGTTTTTGACTACATCCTTAACCAATTTTACATCGCGCCAATGACTCAGATGATAAAAGGCCTTGTCAACTTCTCCTTGTCACGCGCAAGAAACTTCTTTCCTCTTTCAAATGCTTTATCCCGTGCTAAATCTTGCTTCGCAATAAATTACGCTATTACCGGACCGAGGGCTTGTACCGACAATTTCGGCGGACATACTACCTTCCACCAACAAAAACAAGAGAAGCGACGATATCTTTTCTTTAGAGCTTCTTCGGAGCGACGAGCCTCCCACCTGCAACTTTCTCCGATATAACCAGGCACTTCCACCTTTTTCCTTAGTTGGTAAAAGAGCTGTTTATGCTCGACGGTGGTCTCGGAAGGACAGCGTCCTTATGTCCGTATGTCAATTGACAATTTTATTTCACGATATATTCGACGAAAAGAATACGATAATAATACGATACTATGCGTAATTCTTAATCAAAATGCTTAAATTTCCTTTCAAGACCTCCTCACAGGACCAGATCGTAATTTCAAGAATTAGGATAGGTCGCACAAAATTAATCTCCTCGTATATTTCGAAGAAATACGATGCTCCATTCGTGACGTTCGACGTGAAATTCCTGGTAATATACAGTTCGAACGATATACGAGAAAGATTTTCTTATCTTTTGCCGAGACTAACCAAACAAGGCGCTAGGGTAAACCGCAACCCTCCAGAAACATCCCACGACTACCGAGCCAGACAATTTCTAGAATTGATCATCCTGTATCCAAGTATTTTCTTCCCTTGTCAAGGAAAATATCGTTCCTTCTAAGGAAATCAACCGGCAAAACGTCCATAAAATGGTTCTATGTATTTCTGTTGGTTGTAAATGTTCCGGGAAAAAATAACGAAAGATCGTAAACATAGATCGTAGGATCATACATGTGCATATATATAGGAATTCTAGTTACAATTATTAATCTCTAGCTACTCCAATTATCTTAGAAACCCAGTATCTGTGTAACAGTGGTATGTAATATGTTTGCCTACAATGGCAATAAATGATTAGGCAATGATAAAAAGTGCATCAACATATACACATATACGCCTAAATTAAAGTTCATGGAAATTAACGATGTCATTGGTAGTTTATATCTAAATTTAGGAAATACCCAAGTGAATGAATTCTTATCGAAATTACGAATCAGAGAAAATATCGTCTAGCGTTTGGATTATTCGTTGCTCGCGTGGAATTTGCACGTTTCCGTTATTCGTTTTCGTCGTTGTCTTTATAGTTTCATCGCTGTGGACATATTTACGGACTAAATCGACTTTTATTCAAATTTTAAGAGTAAATATGACGATAGATCGCATGCGTAGCTTCTTAAACACTGTATCGTAAAATAGAAAGACGAAGCCGCGTTAATCAATGAAATTCTTCGTCTTCCGATCGGAAAAACGATATTTCGATCATCCTTGGTTGTTACTTCCGTCACTTCCGATCGACACAGCCCACTGTTTGTAAACATATTTCTGGAATGGCGCGCCGCTGAAGCGAACGAAGCCAAAGAACCGAGGCATCGCGTCGCTACGTATGCGCAAAGAAACGAAGAGAAACCGAGACGTTGGGCTTGTACCAGACAAGGAAGTGCTCGAAGAAGAAGAAGGGAGGGACAGGAAACGTGGTGAGACGTAGCGATGGGTGTAACTCGATTATCATTTCTGAATGTGCATCAGCCTCTACACCGTTGACGATCATTTAGCTCCATCGCAAACAGATTTTCCATTTGAAAGTATTTATCTAACGCATATGTATCGATATATCGCATGAAATATCCGAGCGATTACCAACGACGAACCGGACTATCGACGACTTAACAAATGAACGATGTAACGGTACATACCCGTGAAATCATGGGGATGACGGACGTCAGTTAACGAGGCCTTTTTTTTTTTTTTTTTTTTTTTTTTTTTTTTTTTTTTTCATATACGC
>NT_177499.1:530506-638041 GCF_000188095.3 Bombus impatiens
TGTTTTTTTTTTTTTTTTTTTTTTTTTGTTTATTTCATATACGCGATGCTAGAGGCTCGCTTCATCGGTTTCAAGAACCGATATGGAAGGAATAACGCTGGCCGGTTAAGGAAACAAAATTTCGGTCAGTTAACGCGGCACTACGGTAGAACTCTGTTTATTCATAGGAATTTTATAACTGATTTAACCGTGTATTTTGGGTAAGTTGAATAATTTTTGTTTAGATACATACGCAGCCTTTCGCGATAGCTTACGTACACCTGTCCAACTTTGCGTATCTGGCTTACCGAACAAAACAAAAACGTACTTTGTTACAAAATTACTTACGCTTGGATATCGATTGTTCTAAAAGAAATTACAAAAACTGAAACCTTCGACTCGCCAAAATATTCGGATAAGATCAGGTCAGAAAATTTTAAAGCCCTTGGTTCTTTAGACGATAAGAATATATAAGATAATAATGGTAGAACGTTATCGTTATTAATACTACGAAAAATACTAATATAATATCAAGTTTATTATTTTTATAATTTCGCGAAGATACAACACGTGTGTATAGTTTTTGTAACACTGTATTCTATATTTCTGTTCCTCTCTTAACAAAGGTGAATATGAATAAATCGTTACTATCCAAACCAACAGCGAAGCCTTCGAGACTCTGAATAAATCGTGTTACATTTATCAAAGGATTCGTACAGCTAACGTTCTTAATATAATCTCTTATATCTAAAAGGCGTGTAACGTTGTATATAGACTTTTACGACTGATCGTAGATAAAAGCTTGTTTTTCTTGTGTCGTATAGATTCGTTCGTCATAGCCATATCATTCGCGTTTTATACATTAGTCGTCCGTGGTCGAACGTTAACAAACTATACGGGCGTGCTCGATTTCGATTTTCTACGTATCGTCTCTTATTATCTAAACTAAGAAGAATGGTAGGAGGTAGCTAGTGAATTTGTATCGCGGAAACCTCTACTATTATCTAAACTGTTCTATCTCCACGTTTGGATAAACGCGACTCTACCGTATATACACGTAGTACTTGAAGCACCGCTCACGAGTTGGTCGTTCCCATCGCTACGATCGAGACTACGAGACGGTGGTCGTATGGGCAAAACGCGACGGTAGATCGACAACTATCGCGAGATATACCTAGGATCGGGCAAGATGATCTTTTTGCTCGCACGAGCAGCCGGTGTGCTCTTGCTCTTCTCCATAGCCATCAAGTAGCTGACGTCGGCCAGCACCGCCTCGAGGTCCGCCATTTTCCTCGGTGGTCTCTAAATCTCTCGATGTTGGACACGGCTCACCCTGGAGCTGTTTTCTCGACGACACTCGGTTCACTGTCGCGTACGTGTTCTTCTCACTGTCGCGACGCCGGGAACGCTACCGACGCCGACATTCTGATCGAACGACCGACGTGCAACGAACTTCGCGAGACTGACAGCTCCGTCGGGTATCTACGCGCGATTTCTACCGAGGGAACCACTAATTCGACGAGCTCTCTCCGCTCGAGGTTAACGACACTCCCTTCGAACACAACACAATCACCCGCGCAACTTGTTTACCATTCACGCGGGCGAGACAGAGTCGATCTTCCAACTGCTCATTGTGAGTGCTTTTTAGTTGACGAAAACGATCGGGAAACGTGCAACCGAGACGCGGTTTTATACACGGTCATTCACGACAATGGGCATGGACAAAGTCGTAGGGAAGCTACTGCTTACCGACTGACAGCTAGAGAGCTACGAAGCCTCGAGCCCGCGCGCATTTGTGTGCTGATTGGTGGATTGCTCTGTGTTTCGTTCGTCTCTCTTTTTCGCAAGCTTGCTAGCGACGCCTATCATAGGGATTACGAACTAATTTGATTTCACTAACAGTTCCCTTACCGTTGGATTATCATAGCTTTTCTTCGGCTTTTCTCTACTTTTATTCGAATATGTCCATTATTCTTTCGAAAGGATTATGGCAAGTTAATGTTATTATCTTAAACTCCGAATTTTTATAGATATTCATACTTTTATGATTATAATTAAATTAAAGAAGCGCGACTTAGAGATTCGTTTAACTCACTAAATATACATACATACTCGTCGAGCACGTTATTTTGAATATTTTATATATGTGCATATATATATATATATTTATTTATTTATTTATTTATGTACAGAATATACATATCATATTCTGTACATGAATATAGTAGTTTTATTTATATTATTTTTATCCGTTGGATGGCGACTTTTTGAAAACTACTTTTAACACCAATGCAAAACTGTTACTCATATTCGTTATATTCGATTTAAACTCAACTAAACATCAACGATAGTTTGACCTATTCGATCGGACAAATATTTGCAAATAATCAAACGTGGCAAATATTTGTATTTCGAGCTGGTAAATTTATATGCGCGTATTATGAACGAGTGAGTGCCAAATTCAATGTTCAGTCAGAGGAAAACGTAACGAAGATTATATCGTTACGAATGCGTATTAAAATTTGAAATTTATTTTCGATGACACGAAACGTTACGTGACGTTACCATCGTAACTAATCGTAGGAAAAATCACCAGAAACGTTAGTCCTTCGACGAGAGTCGATTAGTCGATGAAATTACATACGTACCAGTGACTAATTAGTAATTGTAAGTCGGTGATATATACCAACGGACGTACTAGGAAACTTTTTTATCCGATATCGATAAGAAAGGTGACTACTATCTATCGTTTTCGAATTAACTCCGTGTACGATCGTTATATATCTTCGAAAACCTTTTCTTTAAAGAATCCAAGAATTAGAATTACAAAAGATCGTACGAAATAAGAAATGTGATAGTTTGTGAATACCACGCTGCGTTTTATACGATTCGGAACGACTGTAAATATAACGTATCGGATTTATAGAATCGAAGGACGAACGATTCTGAAACACGCGGTTGAAGTTTTCCAAAACTGATCGTCACTTTTAATATGGGGAAATTATAGCCTCAAATTCGTTAAATGGCGATAAAAGATGAGTCTAAAAGTAATATACGTAATCGATGTAATAGCATGAATGCCTTGACACCGAATAGAACGTCGAAAACAAAGTTTTAAGTTCAATTCCGTCTGCAATGGTACGTTTATTTCACTTTAACAACAACGTCTATCCATAAATCACGTTCAACAGCGTGCTGCATATTATTATACAGTACATCGTTTATTTAAATTCGTGATCGCTATTTATTTACCTAAACAATGTATAACAGTGCAATTTATTATATTTTCTGGTAATTCGTTTCCTGTATGTTATTAATAGCGTCGATGAAGTTGAGCCAGCCTTGCCGAAAGCAATAATAATTATAATGGATCAAGAACGAATGTATATGGATGACAACGTAACTGTCATTAGACAAATGTATGCAAAATTTCCTTTAAACAAAAATAAAAGAGACGCAGTAAGTTGTTTGAAACTAATTGCGCTTATTTGCGATTTAAGAGAACATCTTTGGGATCGTACTGTGATAAATTAAATTTAAACAGAAATTTTTCGAAATTTAGCGGTTAAAGATTCGTTTGTTTTCGCATAAACTGATCGCCGATTATAGAATCATTTGTTAACAAACGTTTCGCTACTCTTAAGAAATCACAAGCAACACGTTGAGTAATTAATAATAATTGCCTTAATAACGATTAATAAAAATTGCCCACCTGGCAATGTTTTCAGGATTAACGAAAATTAAGCAACGCAAAGTTTATTTTATCGATATTTCGACCGATAAAACTTTAGCCGATAAAAGGATACTGTTTTAGAGAGGTCGGGCAAGATATTCTTTGCATTTGTTACACGGAGACCTATGACTTTTTGGCCGCTGGCCTTATGGATGGTACGATAAAATTGTACAAAACCAGATCGGACGAAGTGTTGACGCTGCGTGACACTGAAATGATGCAGAAACCAAGTCCGACGACCGCGATTAAGCACAGACCTGTCCACAAATCTCATCCAATCTCGCGTACCCTCCTTGCAACCTGTTAGTACTCATTGTCAGTTTATTTTTTATATTGCTGTGAAGCGATAAAGGATTAATTTTTCGCTCGGTTCTTTCTCCTTTTACCGTATTTCGTTGGTCCAGATGCTAGTGGCTGCGTCAAATGCTGGCATTATCCAACTTCACAGTGTCTTTACACGGTACGGGAAAAGAGGCAGGTGCTGGGTTTAGCTTACCATTTTCGTCTGCCAAAGTTCCTAACTTTAGGCGACGATGCGAAGCTTATTCTTTACGACGAAGAAACCAAGACGCAGGAAAGAGTATTTCACGCAAGGTTTCCTATCATTACTGAAATATATTTCATCATTATTGTCTTGGTTGCAGTGGAAAAGCAAAATGTAAAAACAGTATTTCAAAGTTTTCCTTGTTTTTAAAACGTCTTTCAACCATAATATAATTTAGGCTGCAATAATTTAGACATGACAACGAATCGAACAGTTCTATATAGAATCGATGCTATTATATATCAGTGCTATAGAGCTGTGTATATTTGTCGATCATCGGGTACGACAATCTCTACAGACGATTCAAACGTTTTAGATCAAAATCAATTTGTTTCGACGGATCTACGTCTTGTAACAACGTCCTAGAGAGTGGAAGACTTCAAAGTCACCTTGATCTCGTTAAACGTGATTGTAGCTCGTTTCTGATCAAGACTAACTGCTCAGGGTCGCTTCGAATCAAATAAACTCGCACCAGGTGTCCACTGACGGTAGATTTCCTAGTTAAACAGATAGATTGATCGCTCCGCTACGACACATTTAACTCGATATAAAATTCATTTCTTTGTCACTCGTATCGCGAGTGGTCCACAACTTCCAAAGACACTTGACGAAAAATCTTTCGTACGATCACATTTCTCTGGTTTCTCTTAACATGTACAGTAGTACTAATAGACTACTAAGAAACGGTACTAACAGAGGATCGGTAAAAAGGAACTAAAATCTTGCATATCGTTATCAATATTCTCATCGCGGTATAAAATAATCGTGTAACGCACGTGTAACGCACAACGCGCGTAAGATAATGTGCGCTTTTATTCGCGTTCTCTTCAGTTACGTTTCATTTACAAACGGAACGACTCGGCGACCATCTTAAACGCAATTACCCGCCACGCGGACAATAGCCAACATTCGTTCCTATTTACAAACCGTAGTTTCGCTAATAGTTATTTAGAACGATTTCAGTTTACGTTTACGTTTCGATTTGTACAACTTTATCCAACAGGATAGAAAAATATCACCGACTACAAGTCATACACACTTTTTTCGATCTATGTAGAGAAAAACAAGCTTTTTAGCGGTATTCGGCGTTCACAGTTGACTGAAATTTTATTCGCTACAACTTGCTTCACCCTCTTTCTATTTACAGCATCTCTTCGAATCCCGATAGAAGTTTCACATACAAATATTTCCTTTTCGTACGTTCTCTTCTCTTATTTATTTATTTCCTGCTTTTTATCACATTCTAGCGAGTCATTGGAAGCCATGGACGGTCATAAATCTAGAGTGTTCAGCGCGTGTTTCAACCCCAGATCGGCACATGAGCTGATAAGCGGTGGTTGGGACAATACTATTCAATTTTGGGACACTAGGCAACCATACGCACTCAGGAGAATATCGGGTGTGCATATGTGCGGCGATGGACTCGATATCAGTAGGAATGGAAGAGAGGTACACGTATTTATATCCAGAATTCAAAGTCCAACTATATCCACCTTAACACGTTCTTATTCACACGGCAAATATATAAAAATTGTAGGAGTTTGTCTCTTCAAACCAAATTCTGGTCCTGAAACGACGCATCCGCTCTCTCCATACGCTTTTCGTCGCGTTTACTTCTTCAACAAGTCGGAAATCATTCGCGATATCGGATAATCGATATTTTACATTTGTCAATTCTCGTACGGTAAACGGTGGGTCAGTTTGATTTAATATTACTTGATATAGAAAAGACGATTCTATAGTTCCTTTTCACCCAAGATGAGAGTAGAAAAACATTAAAAGAGGGCAGTATACGTATTTTCAAAATTTGTATGTATTGTAAATATCGCATCTTTTCTTCGGACAGTAACATTGTACTTTTCTCGAATATAATCGAATATCGACGTTTCTCATTGTTTTGTCGCATACAAAAATATGCGGTACCGTAATTTCTTGTTCGATTTATTCGTCAGCGATCACATTTTAACAATAGTTTTACGTACAGATCAACGAGAAAAATTGATTTATCGCACCAAAATCCACAGTTCTACGTAACAAAGAGTGCAATTATGTTTGGCAGTAACATAGCATCGAAAAAGCAGCTATAGTCTTTCTCCGGTTTACAAAATCATACGCCGTAATTCTGTCAAAGTGGATACAAAAATTCGAAATTTTATCCACAAATTATTTGAATATTGTTCCAACGACACAAGAAAGCAAAAATGCATTAATACTGTTTATAGAGATAGCTAAATTAGAAATATATAATTTGTATAAAAACATAAAAGGAACGCATCTTTCGAATTAGCAAATGAATCGCCAAATTTTTCAACGTGTAACATTAAATTTCTATATACATACTGGAAAAAAAATGAGCCAAATTGACCCAACACTCACCCTACCGGGATTTAAGCCATCATCATGCAACAATCTCTCGCTCGTAATTCTTAACCTCTTGGTTTACCATCTGAATGAAAGGTGTTCGAACGAAAAGTAAAACGTAACGTGTAAGAAGAATCTTTACAAATTATTAAAAGAACACGCTACACGTGCTAATCTTTCGCTTAGGAATCAGACGTTGCGGGTGTTCTCTTCATTTTTTTCTTTTTTATTAACAAACAACTATATTACGAACAGATTTTGTCGTGCGCGTGGCAAAGAGAGAATCCCATACAATTGTGGGACTACGGTAGCGGAAAGTTGCTTGCTTCCTTGGAACCCGACAGCTATCCTTCCCTGCTCTACTGTGGCAAATACGTGTCGAACATGTTCATCGCTTGCGGTGGCACGGATACCAATCTCTTCAGAGTGATCGACTTGCGATCTCACGCCGTAAATACAGATTTCTCATACGGATTTCGTTCGCTCGCAGTGCACAGTCTTTCGGTAGAAACGATATAGTCAAGTCGTAAATTAAAATATCAATCTGCGTCTAAAGTCAGAACCATAGCGATCCGTTCTGAATATGCACATATGTATGTGTATGCACACGCGGCATAAAATCGGAACGCTTCGAACATGCTTCGATTCTTAAGGCTGTTGCGTCTTCGAAGTTCGATCGTAAGTTCCGAAAGAATCGGAAGTTTTCAAAGTATCGAAAGCCTCCTGACGATATTCCATACTTTGTAGTATACGGCAATAAATAATAAGACGTAGCATATGATAGCGTATAAAACATTAAATGTGCATCGAGATCTCAGACTTTTGGAATCTGGCACTTTCATTCGTTTCACACACTTCGTTCACACATCTATGCAACGTGTAACATAAAAAAGATAACGGGTATAAATTTGAAAATAGTTTTGGTCTCTTGGTCGCGTGAAATCTAAAATTACGTTTAAAAATGATCACTTTGCCAAAATTGAACTAAAATCAAAGTGCCAGCATTCCGTGCATCTGATATTTTACAAGTAGATTTTGATTAATCCCGACCTGAAATTCAAACCTATAGAATTACGTGATAATTTGCAGAAAAAAGTTGACAATTAGTAAGTCAAACAAGATATGATCAACGAACGCATCATGAAACTTTCGCATACTCGTACGGATAACGAAACGTCGTATTTTTAAATAACCTGACTATATCCCTTCCGTCGAGTATACTCGTTACGCAGATGATGACGACGACGATTATTTTTTCGACAGACGTTGGCGATGATCAGGAATTTAAGAGGTGGTACGTACAGCTTGGACACTGGCCCGATAAACCCAAAGCACGCAAAGAAAACGAGGACCATCTCCGTCGTACCACAACTTGCGTTCTGTGCTGGCAAGCGGATATTCGAGATAGACGCGCAACCAAGTTGATCGTCCATCTTTCTTCGGTCGCTCTGTGTCTTGTCCATGAAAATTAAACTCTGCCACGAAAGCGAATCGATGTTTTCTTTTTCTAGTTTGTAATTACGACACTAGATGCTAGATACGCGCTTAAGAAATAGTACAATTCGAATAGCGTAGATTTTCTTTGTTTCTTTCACCACGAAGATAATTTATGAAGAGAAATTTTTGGTTCGTTTCGTATCGGAATTGTATAAATTATACAAATTAGTTTAGCACATTAACGCTAGAAACACCAGAGCTTACTTTTCTTGACATTTCTCTGAAATATATTCGTTACTCTTATTTCAACGTCTCGAGGGATATCTGTCCCTGAAGACCTTCAACAGTTATCTTACTCTTTAGAAGCAAATAATTCGCGATAGCGAAAATAATAATATTTAAGTCGACTGGTACGTTCCAGTGTTTAACGTCACGCGGAACACCGATATTCGATAAAAATTTTCGAAAATGACGATACGAGCCACCGATGGTACACACAGCTCGAGAAGAATATCAACGCGAAGCCACAAAGAAAAAGGAAACGATCTAACGAATAATCAGTTTCGTGCTGAATATCAGTCGTAAAGCACAGCATTGGCAATGTAACATTTTTATTCTAACTTAATGTGTTACAGTTTTTCAGTAGCATTCGGTCTCAGGATAGCTTCACACCCCGGATCTGTTTCTTCCGAGGAAGAACGAACAGAGGTTAAAACAAACGTATGAGAAAATTATCCGCAAAATTATCTCAATAATAAAATATATCTCTACGCACACAGTGGTCGCGGCGCATCTTATCAAAAAATGAGCCTCGCATTCATCATCATCATCATCATCATCATCATCACCACCACCACCACCGTCGTCATCATTACCATCATCATCATCATTACCGTCATCATCACCACCACCATCATCATTATCATCATCATCATCATCATCATCAACAATCATCTTCATCATCATCTTCTTCATCATCATCATCGCCATCATCTTCATCATCAATCATCTTCATCATCATCATCATCATCATCATCATCATCATCAATTATCTTCATCTTCATCTTCATCTTCATCATCATCATCATCATCATCATTATCATCATTATCATTATCACCATCATCATGAACATCATCATCATCCATCATCTTCATCTTCATCTTCATCATCATGAACATCATCATCAATATTAGGACAGTAGTATAAAATTGGTCGACATGGCTTTGCGAATGCAAATAAGAATGAACGGTCCGATGATATGTCTAAGAACGACGAACGTTGATATCGAGCCGCGTTTCTCATTGTACTTTTTCAAGTTGCAATTACGGTAAAATCTTCGATAAACAATTATCGTCACTGGTCAATGAAGAAAAAGGGGAGAAGGAGCAAGGAGCATAAACAGGGAAAATGGGAACAGAAAGAGAAGAATAGAAGAAGAAATAAGACAGGACGATCGAACTGAAAAGCGAAAATGAAATATACATGAAAGAAATTGGATTCGCGCGACGATGCTTTACACACGATATACAAACTGACACGAGTATAAAGAGAGTAGAAGAACCGATCAAATCGTTCGAACGATTCGAGGCAGCTCCCCTCGGGATAAAGGGGAGTGTAGGGTGGGGGCGAGTTATTACTTTCGTCTCTCCTCGCATACTGTGCACCATTCTAATCACATCTTTCACTCTAAAATACTAATTAGTACAGTTTAAACGTTACACGTCGTCGTTCCGAGGTGTGTCTCTTTATATGTATAGAATCTGTATCTTGCATACGCCTCGGCGATCACAACGTAGACAGCAGAAGAAGGAGTCAGAGCGATATTTTAGTACATAACGCGAGGCCCGGACCTTTCGTTCACAGCCTGACCGGAGCCGACGCTATCTTGTGTCCCGATTCAAGAACACGCTGGCTCCAACTTCTACGCAACATCCCCGCATACACAACACATCACGTTTGATTCCAAGCCCATATTAGGTCTATTAGGTGACGACACGTCGTAGGAATAACAGTGTTTTCCGCGTCCTCCGAGAATTGTTGCATTTCCAGCTTAAAAAATAATTGAACTAATTAAGAGCAGGCCAAGGACACGTCTGACGAAGAAGGAACATAAAACGTTGAAGGACCTTGAACGTGCCTTTTTACAATTACATGTATACAGTCGTTGACGGTAGGACAAGGCACTTGTATCTTTTCGATATCCCTTGAAATCTATACCAACGTAGAAACTGGTCGTTTCTCTTTTGTCTTTCTTCCTTTTTCATTTTCACTTCGCTTATCAACTATGTATCTGCTTATCAAACTGCTTATTAAATATTCCACGCGAACATACTCTGCTGGACGAATACATAATATGTAGCGTTTAAATAGGATGGCGGTGATAAATACAATTAATTTCTAATTCACATTAATTTCTACCTAAAAATTTGGACAAAACGTAGTTTTTCAGAAGCTATTATTCGTTATTCGGGCTGTTCTTCGACATCGCAAATAATTAATACTTGCTCGTACAGGAATTAAAGAATACAAACCGTGTAAATTTTGCTCCAACAATAACACTAAAGCTAACGAATACAAAAACATCGCAAATGATTTTGCTCGCTCGCTCGCTCACACACACACACACACACACGCACGCACGCGCGCACGCACGCACGCACGCACGCACGCACACGCACACGCACACGCACACGCACAACACGCGCACACGCACAACACGCGCACACGCACAACACGCGCACACACACGCACGCACAAAAAGCATGGCTTTGCCAGGTAGATACGAAAAGCTTGTACACCGTGTCCGTTTGAAGAAGCATCGAAAAAATACGGGTGCTCTGTCGTATCGTCGCACAGCATAGTATAGGACGTTCTCGCAAAGATTAGAATTGTACATCGAAGAGATGGTGGGAAACGAATCTATAGAAAAATCCTGTGTCCCAGTCGATTTAGTCGTCGAGCTCGAAGAGAAACGATCCTCGACTCGTTGGCATCAAATAGAGATCACACGGTTTCACATCGTGGCCACGACAACGCAACATACCCATGCATTCAGGTACGAGCGCTTAGATTCGACTCAATGGGAGAGAGAAACAACCAAACGCGTAAACGTTTCCCTTTTTTCTTTTCTTACATGGTGTTGTAAACCGGACTGCTGTGCCTAGGCCTGACCTGCAGCCTGGCAAGAGGATGCGTCCTGCCGTGCTGTTGCTGCTTCTTACTAGCTGCCACAACACCAGCCGATGGGACTGGTGGCCTACCAGGTGCTTCCGGCGCTTCATTGAACAGAGGAGTAGACGAATGATTGTTAATCATGATCGGCGCAGACCTCCTACTATATTCTACACCAATTTTCGACTTGTTGCTGTGTTGTGAGTCCATCGACTCCCAATCCTTGTCTTTGTGCACACGCAGCTGGATCTCCGAGGACTTCCTGGACTCGGGCTTCACCTCGTACTTACCAACCAAAACTCTCACCGACCTGTCTTCCAAGTTGTCCTGAGTAGCCGTCATCGAGTCGGCGCACGACTTCTCTTTCTCTTTGACCTCGGACGGGGCTTGAATCTTCGATTCGTTGTGGGGAATCACCGGCGAGGAGGGCAAACTTCTGATCTTTACGTCCCTTTTCGGTCGACAGACCGTAATCGGCGAGTCGTTCTCGAAGCTGTTCTCCGGACTCTTTTCCGACTTCGTCGACTTCGCCTCGAATTCTTTCTTGAGATTCTTTACGATACCGGAGGTACTTCGCGGACACTCGGTATCTGGCGAGTCGTCTACCGACAAACAACGTTTGTTAAATATAGATTTGTTACTCAGGTTCTCCAAGACCATCTTGTGTTGCTTCACCGAAAGACACTGAGTAGTGTTGACCACGCACGGACTGGATGTTTCGCTCTCTGACCTGCAGGATCTCAAGGATAGGGGTAAGTCCGAGTCCGAAGAGAGAGAAGATGGCGCCGGAGCGCTCGTCGATAGTCTTCCAACTTGACGAACCGACGCTGGTGAGATGTCTATTCCTCTGATAGGACTTGGAGAATTTCTAACAGGATCTACCTTCAAACCGTGTTCCTGGCTAGGCGAGGAATCCCTCCTTCGTGGCGTTGGCGACGCGGTATGCTGAAGAAGTACCGGATTGTACGATTCTTCCTCGACTGGTAATCTGTCTTTCTCTTCCGTGTCGGAATTTTGCGTGCACACGCGTTTCACCGTCCCTGAGCTGGTGTTCTCCTCGAGCTTTTGCTTGGTACGTTTCACCGTGCCTGGGTGCCAAGGTATCTCCTCCTTGTCGTAAGGGAAGAGGCCACTGGATCCGAGCAGATCCGAAGGCCGCATGTCGTACGAGCCCCAAGAACTGTTCCTCGACGGTAACGTGGCCCAGGAGCTGTGCACCGAATTGTTGTCGAGGACTACGGCACTGTCGTAACTGCTCCAAGAGCTCTGTCGGCTCGGAGAGTCTCTCGTAACCGGCTCGCCTTGCCTTTCTTCCCGATCGAACACTCGGTCAACGTGCGTACTAAACGGGTCACCGTCCTTCTTGGTCTTTCGCGTTAACGTACCAGGATACACTGTCGTCGTTGTCGTTGTCGTGGTCGTCGTGGTCGTCGCGATACACTCACTCTCCGCACTCACTTCTCTGTTAGTCTTAGCGTTACTACACGAATTGGTACACGTTGCATCGGACGATGATGCAGTCCAGACTAGACATTCACTATTACTACCGACTTCCGTTCTCTTGCTTTGCTTCTCGCCGGGATCCCACACGCTTTGCTTCACTGCCACCGTAGACGAAGCTTCCGACGAAGGCTTCTGCATACCGAGTCCATTCTCGTTCAGTTCGCAGATCGGACTCTGTGGCAACGGTTTCCCGCCGTCTGAATCGGAACTCGGAGAAGACGGCTTGCTGCTGACTGCTTCGAATTGATTCGTCAGGTTCAGCACCAATCCTTTCCTCCTTTGACCCTGCTGCGTTTCTAACTTGCTAATTCGGTTCTTCACGGTCGGAGTGTCTGGCGAGGGACCTGGTAGGTGGACGATTTTGTTTTGAGATACGCTGTAAGATTGTCCGTTGCCGCATGGCATCAAAACGTTCCGAGCTTCTTGCGACATACTGGTCTTCTGGTTGTTGGAACGTAGCAAATCTTCTCTGGTCACTTCCGTACTTCCTGTCTTATCGATGCTTTCGAGGGACTGCGAAAGGGGAACTAAAAGGGAACGGAAACAGGTCGAGTTCGAGATTACAATATAAACATAACCTATAAAAATAGCATGCCATATTTAACAAAATGGAATTAAACGAGTAGTAAACGTACCAGAAGGCAACATGGTTTCGCTAATTTTCACATTCGGCGACCAACTTTTCGGCCTCTGGCTGGTCTTTTTTAATTCAAAGCCCGATACAGTTTGCAAATCATTGTCCACGTTGCCAGACTTTTCCTCCTTCTTCGACTGATCTTTCGTCGACGTGGGAGACTTCAAGTTCGTATCCGACTTGGACCTCTGAAGCTTCTCTTTGTTTTTCATCGCGTCCAGTATACCCTGATAGGTCTCCAGTTGCAGCAGAAAGCTGTTGTTAGGTTTGATGCAGTTCCGTTTCTCTTTTACGTGCTTCCAGGCTTGAGAGAAGTCCCAGTTATATGCTTTCATCGCGTACGCGATCACTACCGAGGCAGATCTTGACACTCCCATTTTACAGTGCACCAGCACTTTCGAACCTTCTTTCTTTGCCTTCGTGATGTATTTGAACGTATCGTCCCAGTGCTTCAGCAGATCGGTCTTTTCGTCGTCATACACGCGTACGTTCAAATACGTGAACATCCCGGGGAAGAAGTTGTCGATCTCTCGAGTTACGTTCAGGATATGCCTGACACTGTATATTAAAGAATTTTTAGTATAGGAAAGATTATTCAGAGATAATTGTGAATTATTATCAATCTGTACGTAGCGTAGCCAAACTTGTTCTTGGCGGTTCGATAACAATGGAACGAATATTTGTACGAGATAAATCCTTATTACGATATATTCGAATTTAACGTTACTCTACTATAATTGGAAAAATTAGGTCGTTCTCGAGTAAACAGCGCAAGCTTAAATGGACAGAACGGTCAACTGCAAATCGGATAAAGCTAAAAGGACGGAAGGATCTCGAGCGATAACAGGAAGAAAGGAACTCACCCATTCTTCTGGAGCTCCTCCAAGTTGCTTGCGTTCCACTCGCTTCCTAGATAAACGTGGTCAAATATTTCAGTCGGCGCGTCCATCTGACCCAGAATGGTGAGCATCTCCTGATCGATGAATGGCTTAAACTCCCCGAGATCCATGTCGAGGTCTTCCTCGAGACGACCTCGAATGTACTTCGAGGTTACCTCGTCGAGGTCCACGGACATCATGATCTCCTTCAACGTCGATCGGATCACGCGCTCAGTCTCGTCCCTTTCTCTGGGTCTGTCGCCAACGAATACATATTTAGAAACGAAAAAGGCCAAAATGTCCGAAATAAAATACACATTACGATATTTCAGGGACAAAAGAAATCTTTACTCGGGGGTATCGCTTTTTTAGTCGAGCCGAAAAAAGGTACGAATTTGCTTTAACATAAGCAGTATGGCGTAAATAGTCCTATAAAGTAACCAGAGATGGTAATTAACGAACTTACTTGGTGCGTACGCTGTCCGGCGACGGTGGTCTTCGAGATTCCAAGTTGTCCATAGTATGCCACTCGTTAAGACACGAGCGATCGCTCTCGATTCGTTGCTCATAGTAGCTGACCCAGTCGTGTGACAGCCCACCCAGGAAGTAGTTCTGTTCGCGTGCCTTACTCGACACTTTGTGCAACGTCTGCAAGGCCGACCTGTACAAAAGTTGCATGAAAATTTCAAATTATTATAATCGCTTGCTATCCTTCTGCAGGTTTGAGCATTTTAAAGATGGCCTCCTTGTTTAGGAAAGCTTTGGTCACCATCATGAAACCATTTACCACGATATGCTGCAAGAAAGTCAGAAAACTCGATGGAATGGAATTATCGCGGTAAGATCGAGGGATTTTCGCGTCTCTTATCGTTGATCGAAAATAACATTCCAGCACGGTAATCGCGAAAGGTTTATACATGCATTCCCTCGAAGAGGTGAGAGAGAAGTCATCGTCAACTTTTCGGTGACGAAGCAAAGCTTAGACCGAATGGTCAAAGAGAATTACTTATCTCGAACGCAAACCGCTTCCGCTTCCAGGCAACAGCAAATACATACTTGGTTGTCTTTCCTTTCTCAGTGGTTCGAGATCGTTATATTCGGTATAAAAGAAATTAGTTCTTCGTATCGCGACTCGTATGATTTTACTTCGATACAGTGGAATATTTCGCGCCAGCTTCCATCTATAACTGGATTCCATTTACGCACTTTTACACTTTCTACGCTGCAACTTTTAAATTACGATTTTTACATTTTCAAGCAATCGGTCATAAGGAAGATCGTGTTTTAACGATTAAATATATTATTCAGAGCTCTGTATCGGCGAATGCATTGCCGTTTCACGGACATCGCTAGGAAAATACCGACGCTTTAAACGGATAGACGTAATCGTTTCGCGGTTAAGATAGTAACCGATAAAATTACAACAGCGTGTTCCTATCAAGTCATTAATACGGAAACCATATCAACCAGATGATATATAAAAGCTTCGCAGTATCTAAGATATGCGCTATAAAGTTACTCGGTGCACAAAGCTTCAGGCGAAACAAAGGAACATTGCTCGATAAGAGCAGCAATTATATCAGCTGTTTCGTAATATTTGATATCGATATTGATTTGGCCCCGGCAGAGTAAAGCTAACAGGTAACTTCCCTTTTCATCTATCTTTATCTTTCCCTTCCCCTTCTTTTCCGCTTTTATTCTTTTCCTCCATCTTCGGCATAATTCCAGGTCAATCTCGCGCGACTGATTATCGATATTTTCTCGCAAATATCGCGAAAGATCCTTTCGTTTCTCCTTTGAACGATGAATCGGAGACTCCTGGAGCCTCGGATCGAACTCAGTCTCGGTTAAACGGATGACAAAATTGCCGGTGTATCGTTGGATGACGGTATCTAGTCAAAGAGAGATCCATCTGTGAACATTTCTACTCGAACAGTAGTCCGGTTTTTGCATTGAAAACGTAACAACGCGCAAATGACAAATGTTCGCAACGATGTCTGGCTACCTTGATAAATGACGAAATTTTGTGATCGCTCATCGTGATCGTTCGATCGTAGGACGAAGAGAGCAAAAAGTATCGTACGAAGAGAGAACGTTCCTTCTTCTCGCCTCTTACACGATTCCAGTTGATCGTTTAATTTTCTCTTAAAGTTCGAAGGTTGTCGTTTAACTCGTGTTTTCGTATTGTTCTTTTTTTTTTCGATGTAATCGCGTGTAAACTTTTGACAAGTTTCGATCGTCAGTGGCGATCAAAGTTGACATATTAATGGCCGCTGATATTAGATGCATATACATACTTTGTCTTTTTACCCTCGCCTTAATCGCAGCGAATTGCGGTTTTTTTTTTTTTTTTTTTTGAAATAATAGAAAGTTTCTACTTTAAGGTTTGCGCGAAATGTCGAGGAATGCCAACGTTCGATGGATTTTTCAATAGTCGATTTGCAGAACGAAATCCTTACGCATCTTATAAGATAAATAAATAAATATATACATAATTGAATCGCATGGCAAATTCACATCGCCAGTCCTAACTACATACTTATTTTTTTTTTTTTTTTCAAGAATCGCGACGATCCACATAACTCAATAAATCTCTCAACATAAGTTTTCATCGAGTCGAGCTCTTCTTAACCTAAGATATAAGGCAAATGTTAAATCTGTGTTTGTAACAGCCTCGAATAAATACGAATGTGGCGAGTTTAGCGAAAGCAATGTTTATCAAAAGAGAAGAGACAACGTATAAACATTCACACGCTTAGGCAGTAAGAAAACTTCGATCTAGTCGAATCTATCGAATCTACCAAACGCGAAAGACACTTTCAAGTAACAGTATTACGCATCGCGCAAGACCATCGTCGTTGACCATCAAACTCCAAATCTTTCGTCGTAAAACTTCATCGCGAATAAAACTCTTTGAACCGATGCTAAGTCGATCCTTTACGACTGTAGCTGAACTTTACCAGAGCCAGAATGCGATTTGGTTTTCTTTGCCAGCATTCTCGCTATAGGTTCGCGCGTTTCTCACGCCCGTCGATGAAACGGCGAAAGGAAAAACCGGCTGGTCGGAAATTCCCGTGAAAATCCAAGTCATAACGTTCCGAGGATCCAGATATCTAGGAAGAGCTCGCGCACCGTACCCAAGAAGATCGTATTGCGACGCGATTGGTAGGAGAATTTACGAACCACGCTCCTTAGGAAACCTAGGAAACCGCTAACGACAGATTAGCCGCGATAAACGGCACAAGACGGACGATCGCATCGTTTCTCTACGATAAAGATAACCAGTTGGCCGTGGTTAAGCGTCCAACGATTCGATTTGTTTGCACCTGACGGCGCGTGCATGCGTATATTTTCTCCTTCATCCTTGTTGTCCTTCTATCTAATTTATTTCGAGCTAGAGTAACTGCTCCGTAATTGCTTTTACGTCCTCGTTCGTTCGTTGTCTACCAACTTCTATTTACTCGAACAATGTACGTAACATTACCTGAGTTTCATATACGCAAACAAACAACGTGCTTCTATAATTAATTGGGGAAAATATCACCTTTACCCAATCGCCTTACCTTTCAAAATTACTTTGTCTCGAAGCGTTCTCATCTTATTTTCGATCATTTCGAAAAGCGTAGTATGTATAGCGTTTATGTAATAATCGGAGGAAAGTCGAAGAAATGTATCAAAGCGAATCTGAGGTAATAAGGAAACCGAAGCCGAAGAAATCCTCTCACGATTCACAAGCCCGGAACGAATGTTGCAAGATATTTAAGAAACGTGACGTAACTTGGTGATCTGTTATTCGGTATAAACTAACTTCTTAGGCAACTTCGTGAGGTAACTTTTCGAACAATCAGCAGTTTTTTGACGAACGAAACGACCGCCTCGAGCGGCGTGGTTTATTCCTAATCAACGGATCTTTCAACGATCGAAGCTTGCTTGTAAAATGCTGGAAATCCCGCGCTCCCTGAATATCCAACACCGAGATTACGCAAAAGTTTTACACGTAAAAATTATCGCTCTGTGTTACAACGAGCAAGTATCGTATGTAGATTTATAATATTTACCAATGCGATAGTTGGGTATAAAGGTAGTAATAGCTCTCATTTGAACTCCTTTATTTGAAAAATACTTGATACTTTCTTGCGTCATTACGTCAAGCATCGTTCTAACGGTGAAAGCGATCGATAACGCAGAAAATCCGCGGTACCTACGTTTGGTAGACGTTTTTGCTTGTACAGCCCCAAGGGAACGTGGCCTTAAAGATCTTAGTATCGAGCGTTTCGTAACTGTTACGACGTTGAGTGCGAACCGAGATCGTAGGGTCTGCGAAGCAGATGAATCAACGGATCAACGGATCGACGGATCGACTTCGAGTTAGAATATCATCCAGAAAAACGCGAGTTTCGTGTCTCGTTGTACGTAGAATTAAATTTAGACACCACGAGGTACGCTTAAGAGGCAGTTTATTTTTATCGGTATCTAGAGATAGCATACGATACGCTTGGATCGTCGAGTAAGCGTAGACCTTTCCCTTCCACTTCTTGCACAGTGATTAGATAAAACCGTTTCCGGCTTTTTTACGCTTCCGACGCGAACCATGCCAAGACCGTCGGACGTCTGGTCGATTTAACTCGTTCCTCGCCCTGTCGATCGAGAACAAGCCTTCGCATGGTTTTGCGTAACTGACAACAGTGACAACGATCCTCAACGACGAGGACGGTAAGCGTATTTATAATTAAACATTTTACGTAACGCGTTCACATTTAACCGGTACCGATTCTGTCGATAGCCTGGTTCAGCTTGGCCGATGCCAATTGCGGCTTTCGAGAACACAATCTTTCTTCTGCATAGAAATTCTACGCGTCTTACGCTTGTGTGCGAAGATAAAGATGGAACGTCAGACACTGATAGATCGTCGTATTAACGCGATAGAAATAGAGAAAAGCTATTTATACAGAGATATTTCTATCGCGACGTAACGTGAATTTAGGCTTGTGGCTTATGATCGAAACGACGAGGTATGACAAAACATACTTGTGTTTACCGATAGCGCAATTAAGAATCCTCGAGTCATCGAATTTTCTATTCGCCGATACTGGTCAAACTTACGAATGCTTTACACGTTGGTACCGTTCGACGTCCACGTGTTCGCGTTCAGGTAAGCGTAGCGTAAAAAGCACGACGAATCACGGACGATCGATTAATTACAAGTGGACGTTCTGTCGGTTTGCGCAACAAGCGAGGACGATAGCACGGTAGAGACTGAGACTCGAGGCGTAGCATCGTAATTATAATGTGTCGCGTCATCGGGTGATCCTAAATGGAACGGCCGATGAAGCAAGCAATGACGATTCGATTGCTCGATCACGAATCCAACTCGATGTCGTCGCCGTCCATCCGTTATGCGGTTAATTGATCGGAGACGACGAGAATCGACAAGAGTCGACGAGAATTCAACTTACCGCGAACCTGTTAACGCTGACTGAGGAAATGGACTTGAATATATTTATAGAACCGTCTTTCGATCCCTTTCCACATTTCCACAGGTAGTTTGATTCGAATTCTTAGAGAATCGTTTTGGCGAACGTAGTGCTCTCGCACGATTTGACAAGTTTATTCCAAGTACCGACAACTGAATGCTACTACTACTATTTGCATAATTATAAAGCTAGTTACAACTAAGAACAGGTGAAAACAGGTTTTAGGAGCAACACTGTTTTATCGTGGAAGAATTGTTTCCACGGCAAAGCAGACCGTTAGATGGGCAATTAGTTAGAGCAGGGTATCTTCGTTGCGGATAAGTGAGAGTGTTTTATCGTATCGGGTAGATGCATTCTGTTTTCGCAATTAAAGCTTTAATCGCGCATAATTTCTTGGATATATCTAACGTTAAATAAGAATAATCTCCACGTGATATATTCCGTGCACTTTTTCCAACGATTAATTTTTTCATACCACATCTGCAACGTAATCGTTACTGCTGCAATTTAAAAATTACTCAAACGTTGCTTTTACAGTTTCGTAATATTATTCCCTCGGTATCTATGATAATTTAATATTATTCTTCTTCGTAATTTTATCTCGTTCGAAATTCACTGATACCTTTGTCTAATCTATCGTACGTCCGATACGTCTGCGTTTCACGTATCGACGTTATTTTACTAAAAAAAAAAAAAGAAAAAAAAAAATCGAGACAGAAGGCGATAATCGCAAAAAGATCAGTGCACCGAGCCCGAGAAGAACGTCTCGTTACACGCGCATATTTTCCTAGGCGAATTCCCGGCTGGCCAGCTGCCAGAGCAACGGAGAGGAAAGAGAAAGAGCAGCATAAAACGGATCGGCGTACGAAAGGACAAAGAATATCGGAGCAACGGCACATGCTGAATCGCGTTCACGCTGAAATACCTGAGACATAATAGTCCAGTGGAATAAAAATAATAAATCTGAGCGGGTCACGCGTTGCCTGAAATTTCTTATTTAGAAAAGCACTCGAGACTTGAGCGATGCAATTGCGGTTACCCTTCCGAGCTTCCTATATTCGGATATTTACGCCTTTCCGCTCGAATCAACGCTTTATAATACCGTGTGTTCGTATACGCAAAGGAAGAAAAACACTATTCAACCGTTGCATGCTTGTGTGTACGCGGTATCGTTCTTTAGCAAATTATCAATTACGCGATAAATACGCTTATTTACGGTAAGACTGGTTCCTGCGGATTTTCATTTCTATCGTTAATACCTAATAGAAGAAATATTCGTTTCAAGGGTAAAAAGAATTCGACTCCGAAGAGATTAAAAATTAACCGGTCTTATCTCGACACGCTTGTTATAATATAGCTACCTGCGATCCACCGAAGCCAATACTATCGTGTTACCCGAGTTAAACAACACGTCGCATGCCACATTCGTTGCTATCGATGTACACGCTGTACGTTCATTACAGAAACATCGTTCATCCACCACATCTCGCTAACGCATCACCAATGCGTGTTCCCTGGCTACATTCCTTCGCGGAAATCCAACAATGACAGGAAACCCGACAGAGTTCCGCAAGGGCTCTTACCTAGCGGCTTCCAGGACGTCGGCGAGGATCTTGCTTCTTCTGTGGTTTCCAAAGACCCAGAGGATCAAAGGCAAAACAAAGAGAACCGCCACGTAAACGGAACCACGCGTCACCATGTTTCCTCTCAGGCTGATGTCCGGCCTTGCGAGTTATTCTCGTCAAGGTCATCGGACCGCCCCGGTTAAAGAGTCCATTGCCCCTTTCTCAGACTAGTTCCAACGGCTTTGTTCCAACGTTGATTAGCTCGATTCCAAGTAAATCCAAGGTAGCCGTTCTGATGCTGAATTCGCATCAGTTTTTCACGTATCCTTTGTCGCAACGCGGATGACCAACTAACAGTCGGCATTAGCAACGAAAGAGCGATCCTCTCTCTTCTTATCGACCCGTCTCTTCCTCGAGCTCGGTCGAATCAACCAACTTCCGGCTCCAGCGTCTTACTCGCTTTCCTAACCTCCGAACACACTCCTCTTCGAATCAACTATAATCTTGCATCGAACTAATTCTAGATAAAAAGTAGAAGCTTTCACAGCCGGTTTTGTATGCTTACAACTATCGCAAGCTACGACGATTATAAAATCGTGTCCAGCGCAAATTACGTCGCCTACTATGTCTTTCGTCGATCTCACGTGTATACGTGATAGAAACTGATTCGCCGTCGCGCATAAACGAAGCTCGTAATATCTGTTCAAAGATTATTCCATGGTTGAAAATAGAAGAAATGCTTGTGAAAACATGGCCGGGAAACTTCCGAATATCCGGTGTTTGTTGGGAAGACCACGAGCAGTCGGAGAAACCAGACGTCTATAGCTCGAGGATCAACAGACGCTGAGAGTCTAAATTTCGACGAGTTTTTCTTAGCACGGCCACGTTCCGTCGACTGGCGGAACAAGCTCCGATCGAATCGTAGGATCTGGCAAATCAGAATAGTATGCGTAGGACAGGCTTTGCCGAGTGGTGGGGTCGTGACAAACGACCGGCTCCAGCCATATTTAGAGTGTCGATGTGCCGGCGGTTTTTTTTCGCGTGTTCAAAAGAGACCAGTCTCATCAACAACGCGCAACATCGTCAGTACCGGAAACCGGAGAAAGGAGCGTAATCTCTCGTCGCGGAAAAGAAAGTGGATCTTGACCTGGGCGAAGTTTTACAAGTCCACTGGTTGGAGACTATAGGCGCGTGGGTCGCAGTCTTTTACAATTCGAGGAATTGTCACACAGATCGTCGTTCTTGTTATCGACGCTTCTTAAGAAATCGGGGTTTTACGCTCATTTCGCGGACAAGTTTCTTGAAAGTCTATACGCGCGCTACAGAATCGTCATCGGGCTGTTAGATCCGCATTTTTATTTTACCTGTTTCGCTCGTTTATTTCCGTTGCTCGGATAACCATTTTTCCTATTGCTATTTCATATTTACGTCTGCTATTTCATATTTATCAGATAATTCGATCGAACGACAATAATCTCCGATAAATCATTCGCTATCGTCGAAGAAACAATGGAAGTCTGTTTGACGAGGCAGATGCACCTCACGATGCACCAGAGGACGCACCTGCGACTATGCTTTTCGTTTGTGCAATCTTCGAAGCGAAGGTGAGTCATTTTAGAAGCACGCATACGGTATATGGACTTGTTCAACCTGTGACCACCAGTGCTGATACTAACAATGGCTGAATTATGAGAAACGCGCTGAATCTACCATCTTCTCTTCGATTTAACCTACGACGGACGTCTGAGAAGCATTCCAACATTTTGTAATTTAATCATCGTTCCTTGAAAAGGAAAGTTTTGCTCGTCGATGCATATCGCGGAAGTGCGTTAATCTTGATTTGTTCGTGGTTTGACCTTGGACTGGTTCTTTTTGGATGTGTTTTATCGACGAATGGGTCTAGGAACAGCGATGTTGAACAATGAACAAAAATCTTGGTCGATTTGAAAACTCGTGGTGAAGGAATTAATCCATCACCTTTGAGGTTCCTACACGATCGTTTCTAGTTTGAGAGTACGTAGCATGTAGCTCTGCTCTTATTTAATTTAGTACTTTTAAGAGCAGTAACTAATCGAAATTCCTAACTAAGGAGTTCATACCGTACAGGTTAGCTGTCTATAAGTTGTAGGTCCCAGGTTTTACGTTTATGATCTAAGACTGTTTTAGCTTTAGGACAATCGATCGTAACCAAAAACTACAATGTATCGATGGAGACGTAAATAAATAAATAAATGTACAGAAAACAAAGAGTTGATAAGCGAGACTGGTGGGTTGTTAAATTTTTGCTCAGAGTCGTTCGTGAAATTCATAATTTACGAGTAAGCGAGGTCGATCATTTTTCGTAATCCTTCTTAGAAATCTGTGCACGCATAATGCCCGAACAACGAACAATCATCAGGTGCGATCATAAAATACGTGGAACGGGGAAAATCGTAAAGCACGTTGTTTCGTGCTCCGATCGTCGAAGGAAATTCGTCGTAGCGTCGTAAGGAGGCTATAGAGTAATTCGACCGAGTTTCAAAGCGTTGCCGGACTCGTTCTTCGTGTTTCGCAGCGCGAGAAGTTTGCGGGCGCGTCGCAAAAGTGGAACAATCCCGACCAGAAATAATCGTGCCGGCCCGTTGCTAAAAGAATCGTGAAAGTCGCCAGCGATCGGCTTCTCCGCTGTTGCCGATCGTCGCTTTACAATGGATAACGGGTCGCTGAGCTTTCGCGTGTCGCGATAACGAGAGACGATCGAGCGTGGTTATCGAAAGTGAAGCAGCGCGTTCGGAATATGTACACATGTGTATCGCATTGTCTCGAATCGTTTCGAATCGCGTCGAATCGTTTCGAATCGTCTCGAATCGTTTACAATGGTGGAGAAAGCATCGAAACCACTTAACTCAGAAGTGATGAAACATCTTTCCAATACTGCCGTACTTTTCCTTTGTTTCAGATCTAGACCGAATGTATCAGATTCTTAATTACCGATAGCTATTTTAAAAAAAAACCTAACCATCTGAAATTAAGAGCGAAAAGTTAAGTTAGGCGGCACGACTAGTACTACCGAAATCGTAAAATAAAATTAGATAACTTGTAGTTATTTTTCTGAAAAAATAGGCATATTTAGTACATATTGCGTCTTAAATGAACATGCAACGTGTACTGGCGCAATTCTATACTTTTAGGACCGATAGTTGCTATCTTAATCGCATATACTTTATAGTTATAGAAGATTAAACAGCCGAGTAAAGCGTCCATCGAGGAAAGTCCATCAGCAGCGACGAAACACACCGTCCGATCGCCTCGGCATGGCATGGCTATTCTCCCGGATCATCCGATGTAATGATCCGCGAATGGATCTAGATCGTGACAACGCGGCTTACGAGCGGTTATTCCGCGAAGCAGAACGAGCTGCGTGCACGATTCCTCGTGTTATAACCCTCCAACCTGTTCTATGTCGTAGTCACAACAGTGAAAGGAATAGAAGCGATTATAGCGTGACACGCGCGTTATTGCACACGGGGACGCGGCGAGAACAGCCAGTGACATCAACAATGCCTGTAGTCGCTGCATTAACTACCGTCGATAACGATCTACCCCGAGTCTCTTTACTGTCGAGGCTGTACACTTTTCTCACCAGTCGTAACAAACCCGAGGATCGTCCGCCAGTCATTTAAAATTTAATCACTTGGTTACTCCATTCACGCTTCTATAGCGATACTCGTGACATCGAGATCATCGCCTGTGTCGATTTTATCGGGAATCAAAGAAGTCTACCGTACGAATAAATTTACCAACGTTTATCGCTTCTTTCTTCTCGAAACGAAACCCTCGACCGTTAAAAAGTATTTCCTGCGTCGACAGACCTGTATAATAGATTTGCGTTTTTAACGAACAGAACACGAAAATTTATCCGACAAGAATCTATACAATAGGTTATTGTTAAACACAACGACGCGATCAATCGTCCGCACAGCTAGACTATACAATCGATATTTCAATTGAAACGCGGCAAACAATGAAACGGAAGTAATCATAACAGGATGATACTTTAGCAACACATCGGACGCAGCGGAAGAAAAACGTCACGATCGTTCGTCGTCATAGTTCAGCCACATACACGGCGATTGACACTCGTACGGGCAAAAGAATCCTCTCAATTAACAGAGTTCACGTGCGAAAACAAAATGCATACGGGCACGTATATCGTACGATTTATAAGATATCGTATTGTACGGAGAGTATTAGATATATCAGATTTGTAACACTAATCAATCGTTAAATATCGTACCGTACACGATATTTGCTATTTAACCCTAGATAACTGAGCTACTTGCGAGTAACGTTATTACTAATGTTGCGATTGTCATTTTTGCGAAACGTTAGCTAGATATTATCCAGGGTTAAATATATGTATAACGCTCGTATATAGCATGCGCATATTTTTCACGTATATCTGCATAGATATTTTAAGTGTAGAAACATCGTGTGTTCCTTGCGTATTTAACTTGCATAAACATCCACAGTCTATTAATCAGAGCTGGTATACGCATATAGAGTAGGTACACGCATATACCTATATGCGTAGTAGACATAGACCACTATAGCGTTCACAGGAGGATGGATGAGCGCGAGTTGGCCGTGGTTGGCAGAGCCAGCCGATGGGCGTCGATCAACGACGATCCATTGTGCCGATCCGTTTTCATCGGCTGTCATTATCACTGGCTCGGTTCTGTATTATTCTGATAATACGACGTACAGCAACCTGTTGTTATCCATTGACGTCCGCCGCTTTGATAGGCGGAACCAGTTTCGAAAGCTGTTGCCGATTCACGCCTACCGAACGGTCTCCGATAAAAATCGTTCCTCTCGATATCGCGCCTGATCGTGACACTGTCGTTTCACCGAGCCAACAAAAATCCTCGTTCGACTTATTTTTTACTTCTGAATGGTAGCGTAAACCAATTCGGCTCTATCGACGCTTGCTTGATAATTCTCTGATAATTCCATGTCTAGGAAAATTTCTAACAGAGAATCCGGTTAACAGGCTAATCAAACTGCACTTGCACGATTCAAAGTTCGTTCGCGCGATTTCTAATTGTAGGAAAACATCTGTGCAGATCAACACGATATCTCCAACAAACAAATTTCGACCATCTTCCTCCGGTGCATCTGGGCTCGAGTGACACGAACAGCAGTTTCCCGGATGAAGTTAGTTTCTATATTTTTTTCATGGGCGGGAAACTGGTATGGTTCGTACGCCGGTCGCCAAGAGGTATTCGGTACGTGGCGTACCCGTGGCGTACCCGTGGCGTACAGGGACAGACACGGCGATTTCTCTGACAAAAAGTGAAAACGGCCAGCAGAGATCGGCGAACGCCACGCAGTATGAACGAGTCTCTCGCGATGACGTAAAAAGGAGACTCTGACGAAAGTTGCGTCTCGCGATATCACGCTGGTCGTCGAACCTATAATCGAATCGACAAAGAAGCAGCAACGATAGGCTCGGCCGAAGCTATGAAATCTCAGGTCCGACCAGACCAGATCGAGGATATCTAGTGGATGGAATATCGGTGCATCTTATTAGCGATGGAATCAAGTATGCATACGTACACGCATTGCAAGTAGCCTCGTGTTTGTCTAGAAAGTTTCGAATAACTTACGAATAGTTTGAAAAGAGGAAACAATGACTTTAAAGCAGACTCGAACCTGCTCCGGATAAGAGAATTCTCTCCCGAACATCGCGAAGGAAAATATTTGTATCGCAACTGACTCGCATCGATAACTATCCATCTATATCGAAGTTGATCCCATCACTGGCTCCTTATCGTGGAACCAGGTGTCATTTCGTTGTAACGTCATCCGGCTGGAAACCGGTTCGAGACTCGCCAAGGTTCATTGATTCTTCGCTAATCCGAGAAGCTCTTCCTGCTCCGATTAAAAAGAGGATTCGGAAAGGGAAAGAAGAAAGTGGAGGAATAGTCGCGTTAATAAGTCGAGATACGATATAAAGAAGTCGAAGGATAAGAGCCGTAATCGAAATCGACGTTTATGGTTAATGAGAATCGAAGGTGGAACGTTTTGCATGCCCGAGAAAGAGGAACACACTTATCTCTGGACAGTCACCACGCCCAAACCTGTTAGTGGCGACCTGGAAACCGGCAAACTCGACATCTTTTATGCGCTGGAAGAATAAAAACCAGACTAAGGGGAAGCCTTCTCGGAGAAGTGGCTACCTGGATGCTGAACGATGAATAACGTTGCAGGAAACGCGCGAGATTTTCACGGCAATTTATGTACTCGATTTGCGAACCGTCTGTTACACGGTTACGCTGTTACACTGATATTTATTAATTGCCACATAGTTTGCCAGCCTGTTAATTCGAATTAGTCGAGAATGAGAAATACTGCGAGATTAAGAAGAAGATTAAGAAAGACTTAGATCTATAGCTCTATAGCTCTATAGCTCTATAGCTCTATAGCTCTATAACTCTTAGGAGTTGATAGTGAAATGTTTCTCACGTATTTTTCGCCAAGTGCATGATTTTTATACGCACATTAACGATAATAGGTTTAGAGCTATAAGAGACAAATTTTCTTTCTACGACAGGTATACGGTTGCTTTCGATAAAAAGTTAATACCAACGTTTACTGAGATAAAACCGTGCTCTTCGTAGTACAGGGCTTAAGCGCCGACGATATTTCATTTCTTTTTCACTTACTTTCTTTAGAATATTTCACCGGGCTCTGGTGACTTGATCGCGTCATCTTAACTTCGTTGAATACATTACTCTAATAATCGCGTGTAAAATATCGTAAACAATATCTCAAGTTTAGTACAATGAAACAGCATTCCACAGCTACGTCGTTATATTTATCTCAAAGGTTAAAATTAGCAGACGTTAGGCCATACCTAAATAGATTCTCTTCTTTTACCGTTTCCTCTTCGATGCCAATAAAAACGAGGAAACTAACTTGTTCTAATTACGATGCTTATCCTGTATAATAAGCAACAGGATCGTTAAAAGTATCTGATAAAATTTCATGCCGTGTTTGCAATTTGTTTAACGATCTAAGTAATTAGCCAACAATTTTCTACTCGTTTAGAGCCACTGCTAATTGCAGCCTCCATCGATACAAAATATTTGGTAGGAAATTAGACATTATCGGCGAAAACGAAGGAGAAAAAACGCCAAGATTGTACGGAATAGTTCTAATCGTAAAATTAAGCAAAAGCAAACTGGCTATCCTGCGGATAACTGTTAAAAGAAACTAGGCCGTCGTATTGGCGATCGTTTCGAAAGATACTCCACAAAATGTAAAATATATATTTATCGCAGTACGTAATGAAAGTAAGTAATCAATCCATGGTGAATATAATAAAACGATACTTATGAACTAGAGATTAAATTTATGAAATAACATACATCCGTTTGCTGGATAAAGAATACTTAAGTTAATCGAATGTTTAAATAATGCTTAAATAAATTGATAAAAAAAACAACTGGCATTAATCCTCTGTATCTAAGCTAAACCACAATTATCTATCACGAGGAATATTGCAAAACAGATAAAGCGCAGTTCTTACGATCTTTCTTTCTCCCTTTATTCTATAGTAAACGGTATTCCTTTCGCAGACGAATAATTATATTTAATAATCCAGAGATCCAGAAGATCTGAAGCGCCGATAAAGCTCGAATTACATTTAATGCAAAATGAAATTTAATTAACCGCGATAAAAATATAATTGAGGTCTACTTCGTGTTCGTTGAGAATTTTTACCAAGGCTTGGGATTTCTGTATGAATTGAATCTCAGGTAGAGTTAATTCAAATCTGTTCTGTTGGTTCGATGAACTTGCTCGTGACAGAAACGACACAAAATAACGCGTTGTACATCGATTCGTTGAAATTTCAGAAATTTCTTGGAAAGAATCTTAAGAATTCGAATTATCTTGTAATTTCAAGCTATATTTCCTCCATTAAAACGTGCTTTCGAAAACTGTCGAAAAATATATTAAAAGATATCAGACTAGCGTATACAACAACGACGATCCGAACAACTTTTCCCTTGTTCCTTCTCTACTTTCCTGCTCCGAAGAATCTCTTTCTCCGTCGACAATCTCGCGTTTGATTCGCGATACATTCGAAGCTCGAAATTCCTCGACGAAGCAACACTTTCTTTCTGTGCTGTCGCTCCGTTTATTCATAGATTATCTAACGTAGCGATACGTACTATGCAGCATTGTGAATCAACGTGCAGCAGCGATAGTACAGTGAAAGTAGACGGGCCAAGAGAACCATAAGTCACCTGCCTTCGAGTTCGACGAGTCTCCTCCTTCACGATCGTTAATTACTTATGTAAATACCATCGCGAGGTGCGATAATTATTTATCCCTCGTTGACGTTCAATACGCCTCTCGATTCAACGTGTTTTCTTCTTACGAAACGATCTAACGATGTAATTTATGAAAATTTTAGGCTTAAAGAACATCGAGTCTCGATTCTAGCTTTTCCTCTTCAGCGACAGGATTATGCAGTGTTATGCGCATTAATTAAAATATTCTTTGCCTATTATTGTCTATTATTGGACCGGTTATTGGCTCGTTCGTGATTTCTGTGTCAAGCCGTAGCGCCATGCCAAAGAAAAGTCGATGAGAACATCTCGGAAAGAGATCGATGCGTCCTATATCTTCCTAAAAACGTCCCGTTTTTATCTGTCGGATAAGTTAGCTTTTCAAACCAGCTTGATAAGTCATCGATCGTGGTACATCCTTGGTAAATCACAGTATATCTCTTACCGTTATTTGAATATGAATTTGGATAGAACTATGGCGTTTCGACCATAAACCGTACTCACTACGATAACTCGATAGTAGTTAGATAGAAGTGCAGAATGGGAGTGGAGGACGTATGCGACCGATATACGTGGACAGATAACCGGGTTATTAAATCTTCTTTCGACCGATCTATCCATCGATCTCTTGAGGTTCCTTTCTTAAAAATAGCTCTAAACATGGCAAATTATAGCGTATTCCACATATTCCATATATTTCAGTATATTTACAAATCTGATAAAGATTTGATTTATAACAGCGGTATATACCTGCGACTGATTAGTTAAAAATTGAAATGCACGATGTGTCAATGAAAACTCATTGCAAATAACCGAACAAAGACTAAGTGGTTCGCCAACTTTCGTTTATCTTGTTTATGCAGACGATGTAACGATCGTCGATTTGTTTGATCGCATGGTTTTTCGATTATCTGTTCGAGCAAGATTGACTTGTTGCTGGAACTCGTTAAATATATTGACTCTTTAAATCTGCGCGGCGAAGAACTTCTCGGAGAAACATGACCCGTGGGAGAAAGTGCTAGAATTTGTCAGGCAAGTGTCTCATCAGCAGAGAACTTTCCTTACGAGTGAGCGAGAAATTATTGTCCCGGGATGAAATTACTTTTACGATCCATCCGATACGTACTTTTTTCGTTACAATTCGACAATTTTCTCGTTCGTTTATTTAATTTTTTAATCCTAATAAAAACTGATAAATTTTCATTCGTTGTTAAAATTCTATCGAAAACGTTCGATCGAACGAGTTGCTGCTACTAATAATAACGTTACGCTCGATAAAACAGAGTCGAAAGTTAAAGCAGAGCATAACGTCTGTAGTAATTGGGGTGACAAGAACGCGAGTAATCTCGGGGTTGCAAAGTAGAATTGTACAAAGTGACCACGCGACGCAGCGCGCCCATAAATGGCGCGGCCGGTGGTCCATGGTCGCGAGCAACCCCACCACGATGATGGTCGGGTCCAACGAGGCTTCTCCAAAAATAGGACGACGACAACATCAACGACGATAGACCGACGAAGTTCCCGGTGCCGTGACGAACTTCACGCCGTCTGTTTCCCGACAATAGATGCCACGAAGGTTGTTGCAACTTGTCAATGACGCTTTATCGTGTCCACGCGAAGCCAACTGATTTTTCAAATCAACATGTTCTATACCAGCGAAAACTAAAAGTCTTTACGTTTAAAACGGTTCGTCGTTCTAAAGTTTGCAGTATCAACTTTAATATCGTTAACTTTGTTACACTGTCGCATAGCGACATAGCTTAAAGCTCAAAGACTATTTTACTTGAAAATTGTAAAACAAAAAAGATTCGTTCATCGGTAAATGATCGAATTATGGGTAATTTTCCGTCTCGAACTTTCATTTCCTGAAAATTTATTTTTCCCGGTCATTGTTTATAGCGAAACAATCGCAAGAAGAGAATTCACGTGGGCAGAGCAAGCGTGTTTTCACCCGCGCTGAAAAATCCGCGAACGGAAGAGGTTGGGCAGGTAAGAAAGTTCCTCTTCGTCCAGTCCTGCATAAAACAATTGCGATACCGACCAATTAAGCCACGGCCCACGCTTCATTTTTCTTTCCATTCAGTTCGATCCTCTTCCGCGTCGATAGCATCTCGGTTGCGCTTCGATTCTTCTTTTCCAGCCTCCTGTCTCCGTTGACAAACGATTTTTCTTCGCCCAGATTCTGCGATCTATTCTAACAATAGGCATTTAACCATTATAAAGCTTCGCAAACATTTTACACTATTTTTTCTGCTTTCTTTTTTCAATGATGGATTGCACCATCAGAAATATCGTTGCAGTAATTTTATATAGAATTTTTATCAAACTGGCATTATCATTTCTGTTTAGTCGTAAAAGCATCCATAATCGACTTGCCAAATCTATAAGGTATTTCTTTTCCAGACCACTAAAGCAACGTCGATCGAATCTTAATTTCTTTACTAAATTCCTAGTAACCCATTGCCTGATATCAATTTAGGCGATATAATCTTCGTGGTAACTCTGTAGTTTAACTTTGATCTTGAATCAAATTCACAAGGCTATAGTATAAAAGTACGAACAGTTCGGCGCAATTATTATTCTGTATGTACATACTATGATATAAATTCGAGGCTTCGTCGGAAAAGTTTATCTTCGTACGACAGTGAACTGTAGGAATACAGTAGGAATACAAGAGGAATGCACCAGGAATACACCAGGAATACAGCAGGAACACGGCAGAAATACAGCAGGAACGCAGTAGGAATATCGAAAAATACTAAAAAAGCAAAAGCGTACGTTCCATGGCTTGCCTGATAATTATGGATCGTACAACCTTAGTTGTAGCCTGTAGCTATGCAACGATTGACTAAAATTACGATAAGATATAAAGCGCAAAAGAAAAGATCTGGTTGACAAAAATGGGATATTCAGTCGGAATAATCAAACAATTTTCTCAACGCTCACAGCTTAATTTACGGTTCCATGAAAACGTTTACTCTCTTTTTGAATGTGAATCGTGTTAATACGAATGGGTCTCTTGGCAAGAAAAAAGCGAAAGACACGTCTGCATGTGCAACAGGACTGCGCTTATTATTAGTTTCATTTAGAACATCGATCGCAGCCCGTACCTACGTGGGTCGAACCCTTTCATACGTTCTATCGACTGACCCTATATGTCTTCCGTGGGTGTCGCGTCGTGTCTCGGACCATCCCGTTGTAATTATACGAGGTTATTTATTAGTCACGGCTATTAGGTATACCGCGATGAGACCATTCCTCTTCAACCGAGTCGTTTATTTTCGAAACGGCGCGTGCAACTTTTCGATCGAATTAAACATTCTTACGATTACAATGAGAAACTCGCGAAGCTATTCGTAACCGCGACGAAACGGTCATTGCCAACGTGGTAAGATACAACTGCTAATAATAACAACGATCGTCCAACTCCAAGACCAAGGAATCGTTTCGTTATTTCGCTATTTTAAAAGACGGTTTAAGACCACGCTTTTCTAATCACGGAGCATGAGCTGTAAAATATCGAAAAAATCGACTCACCACATCGCCTGTACCGATACTGGCTTGAAGATGTGCTGTGAACCGCAGACGCTGACGCTGAAGCCTCTGCAACGGAAAAAGAGAAAAAGAATCAGAACGCGTGTCTTCGGGAAGCATCGAGGGTCACACCATTCACCTTATACAGGATGGTCAGCCGATCGTATCGACGAGCTATTTTATTGCTCGCCGAAGCGGGCCAACTTCTCCGTTCTACGAAACTCGCTGGTTATTTTCGAGCAAGCTCGGTTGGTTACAGGTAACCCTCGTGCTTTGGAAACACGATTTTCCTACACTGTAAAAGTTTCTGAAAATTGCGGATCCACTCGTAAAGTAAGAAATTTTGGACAAAATTGATAGAAGATAAGAAAATCTTCCAGAAAAAAACGTAAGAGCCAAAAGTTATCCCTCGCGTTGTGGTAAAGCTTTCGAGAATAAAATGTATTCCGTTCATAGTACGATAGGATGAAAATATTTCGCAACAAAACGAGAACTATTAACGCAAGAAAAAAAAAAAAAAAAAGAAAAGAAAAAGAAAAAGAAAAGAAGGAAAGAAAGAAGTGGGAAGGTTAGCATCTTAATAAATTCAGACGTCAATTATCTTTCTGCGCTACAGGATTAAATATCGTTAGAATTTCAAATATAAAATTTGCAATTACACGATTATATATAATATCTTTCTTTCTACTAATAAATTCATTCGTTAAACCTGCGAAATGTAACTGTACGCAGCCTTGGTTTCAATTGTTAGCTCTCTGCTATTAATTGCCACTAATTATTAGCCTTATAAAATATAATTCATAACCAATTCGATTCATATACGATCGTTCGTAAAATCGTACACCGCAAAAACGAGTTTTCCAGTTTGGTAAACCACAACATTCAGAGCGCGATAGAAGCCAAATTACACGTTCGAATACTTTCAAGGAGTGGTAACACAGACAAAGAACGTTTTTAGAGTGAAAGGGCTTCTAAAGTTAGCCGTAGGTTGCTGCATGAGTATCCTAAAGCGGCGTACAATTTGCTCGTTACGTAGCTCGCAATGATTATGAAAGATTAACAAAGAGTCAGATATAATTCCGAGGTCACGTATCGTAGATCGAAGCGAGCGTGCAGTATTAAACAACGCACAACGGAACGGATCTCTGTCGCGTAAAAATAACTTTCGTATTAAAGTTGGTGCCATTTGCGGCGAATATCGCGTATCTATTTCTAAAAACGAACCAATGCAACCAACTAAGAACGCGTTGCTTTTCGGATATGCCCGTACTACGTACAATCTAGACTTCTATCTCGCAGAGAAACGGACGACATGCTACGAGATAGAGCGATAAATCGATTAACTCGTCTTCGGATTAAAACCGAGCACGATGAGTCGCACAAAAAAAGATCACCTCTCACTGTCCAAACATAACAACGCACGCTTTTTCACTCGCTTGTACCGTCTACTCCTTCCGATTGCAACTTTAAAATACTGTTTATTGTTACTTTAAAATGATTTCCGTCACGACAGCTCCGAGCCTCGATTTCCAAGTTGTAATCGTGGTCACGCGGTCGAGCAAACTCTCAACTCGAAATTACAACGGTAACGCAATTCCCCTCTTGCATCGCGTTACGACACGCGTTACACACATCCAACATAACCGTTAATTACGCATTATGTAAAGAGCGGAGGGATTCGTGCAAAATCGGTGACCAAGTGAACGTCACGCCGCCGCGTCGCTTTATTCCGACCAGAGGCACAAGTTCTCGACCGACGTTTCCGGGAAACCCATGTCGATTCCGCGATCAGCTTTCCCCGAGGAAACGGTACTGGTTCGTCATTACGGCCACGCACGCCGTTAAGAACGATACACCGAATTAACTTTACGGCTCGACGGGACATTCGTTCTCGATTCGTTTTTATCACTTTGACCACTTTCACCACTTGATGAATGTCAATTGCAAAAAAATTATCGGTCGAAAACGTATCGATAGAAAGACATATTGCTTCGAACGAGGGAGCTACAGGATTAAATATCGTTAGAATTTCAAATATAAAATTTGCAATTACACGATTATATATAATATCTTTCTTTCTACTAATAAATTCATTCGTTAAACCTGCGAAATGTAACTGTACGCAGCCTTGGTTTCAATTGTTAGCTCTCTGCTATTAATTGCCACTAATTATTAGCCTTATAAAATATAATTCATAACCAATTCGATTCATATACGATCGTTCGTAAAATCGTACACCGCAAAAACGAGTTTTCCAGTTTGGTAAACCACAACATTCAGAGCGCGATAGAAGCCAAATTACACGTTCGAATACTTTCAAGGAGTGGTAACACAGACAAAGAACGTTTTTAGAGTGAAAGGGCTTCTAAAGTTAGCCGTAGGTTGCTGCATGAGTATCCTAAAGCGGCGTACAATTTGCTCGTTACGTAGCTCGCAATGATTATGAAAGATTAACAAAGAGTCAGATATAATTCCGAGGTCACGTATCGTAGATCGAAGCGAGCGTGCAGTATTAAACAACGCACAACGGAACGGATCTCTGTCGCGTAAAAATAACTTTCGTATTAAAGTTGGTGCCATTTGCGGCGAATATCGCGTATCTATTTCTAAAAACGAACCAATGCAACCAACTAAGAACGCGTTGCTTTTCGGATATGCCCGTACTACGTACAATCTAGACTTCTATCTCGCAGAGAAACGGACGACATGCTACGAGATAGAGCGATAAATCGATTAACTCGTCTTCGGATTAAAACCGAGCACGATGAGTCGCACAAAAAAAGATCACCTCTCACTGTCCAAACATAACAACGCACGCTTTTTCACTCGCTTGTACCGTCTACTCCTTCCGATTGCAACTTTAAAATACTGTTTATTGTTACTTTAAAATGATTTCCGTCACGACAGCTCCGAGCCTCGATTTCCAAGTTGTAATCGTGGTCACGCGGTCGAGCAAACTCTCAACTCGAAATTACAACGGTAACGCAATTCCCCTCTTGCATCGCGTTACGACACGCGTTACACACATCCAACATAACCGTTAATTACGCATTATGTAAAGAGCGGAGGGATTCGTGCAAAATCGGTGACCAAGTGAACGTCACGCCGCCGCGTCGCTTTATTCCGACCAGAGGCACAAGTTCTCGACCGACGTTTCCGGGAAACCCATGTCGATTCCGCGATCAGCTTTCCCCGAGGAAACGGTACTGGTTCGTCATTACGGCCACGCACGCCGTTAAGAACGATACACCGAATTAACTTTACGGCTCGACGGGACATTCGTTCTCGATTCGTTTTTATCACTTTGACCACTTTCACCACTTGATGAATGTCAATTGCAAAAAAATTATCGGTCGAAAACGTATCGATAGAAAGACATATTGCTTCGAACGAGGGAATGTCAGTCTATGCAGTCGTCTATGCAATGTTAGAGGATATTTGACAACTAACGATAAGTGACGTTTCAACGTAAGCGAATTTTGTTAATATTATAATAGCCAATATTACCAAATATCGTAAGCAATGACTTTTTCATTTTAAACGATAATCTTTTCGAGCGGCAAATCTCGTTGAATCTTATGAATTTTTTGTTTCTTATTCGGCAAGTACTTCGAAACGCAGCCATCAACGCTGTATATTTTTACGAGACTTACTTTACGTTACTTTTGCCGTTTCTTAACTCGTACGATATCTGTTGCGATCGACGTTTTTAAACAAATCTTTCACAATTACCTTTGAAAGTTCGCACACGATACAAGCGATACACGATAATCGCTTAAATTCTTCGACCAACGACCGTTGCCTCGACTAGAAATTAATGGAAAAAGGACTTACCGAGCCACGTGCAATTAAAGGAAGAAAGAAGGAAAAAGACTGCCGCGACGGCCGAGCGTTTATAGAAAAGGGGGAAAGAACGAACGGAGAAACGGAAAAAGATGATACAAAAATGATCCACGACGCAGGAACGCGAGCTGACCAGTACTTGTGCTCATTTTCTTTTCGTTCTCGATCCTTTTCTGGCGAACGGCCGCCTCTTTATCGCTAATTTGCCGCGAATTGCTCGCGTGATTCACTGTCTCAAACCGTTTAGATTCGTTCTTGTGTAGGCGAACCGACTATATAGCATACTCGAGCAAAAGAAACACGGAGCAAACGAGAAGAAATTTGTCATCGTTAGTGGCTTTTGTTTCACCGAATGAACATGCTACGACGATGGTAAATTCCAAACTCCGTACACTTTGATCGTGAACATTTGCTTTTACTCGATTAGTTTTCCAGCGAGTTAATAATTCTGGCTATAATTACATACGTATATAACGATACATATGATAATAGAAAAATTATACAATCATAATTATTAATCGCGATGGGTGTTCTTGTAATCGAAGATTTGTTATGTCCCTTCGGTTCGTTAGTTGGTAATCGAGCGAAGTCGAGAGTGAAGTAGAGTGAGAGTGAAAAATCAAAAAAATACAAAGTCGGAACGATATAAAGATGATCTCGTGCAATTGGAATTCGTTCAAACGTAGTTGCGTTTGGTATGATTTTCGGCAAGAGCATCCTGGCACTTTCAAGATCACGAAACCAACGAACTCTGAAAAATGGCTTGGCGATCGTGGAGCACGACCTTCCATCGTGACCTTGGTGCTCACCTGTCAAGCACCTTGCTGCTCTAACACGGCTTACGGTAACGCGCTCCATTTCCCTACAGCCGACGTACGTACGTATGAGTCTCGTGCAAAAGAGAGCGGTGCTGACCTTCGCGTTCACCTTTCCGCTCCGCGGTAGCTCGAGCGGTGCGTTCGTTTCTCGATCCACGGCCCGATGTACCGTTTCGAGCCGCGGTTTATTCGCCTAATTACCGAGAGTTCGCATACGGCCGCATGCCACGCTAATGACTCACTGCCTGAGCTGAAAGGAACCGGACACTCGTACACGTATCTATACAGTACCGCGCAAAATTCTTCGATCGTTTAACAAAATGATACGTTTTGTCTTTTTACGACTAAATATAAAAATACCTCTGTATGTCGGTATGTCTGTGTTATTGCGTCGACTTAATTGCCAAGTTGAAACGGCAAACGATATCGTTACTACGTGACAGACACGAAAATTAGTAATGGAAAGAACGCGGTTCCTATAAGGTTTTCTAAAAGAATGATCGGTTTCCTCGCCGTTGCAAGAAGGTTATCGCACATGGCCTAAGACTTTTCTACTATACTGCATAAACGGGTACGCACACAAATGCATGAACACGCGTGAGACGAGCGGAGTACGACCGGTTAGAAAGTGGTCGGCTCACCGATCGGATACCTTATTGGCAGATTTTAGCGAGATCGAAAATCTCCGTTACGCATGGCAAGGCAAGCTTTTAATTGCGGGTTAGGCTGGCGCGGCGCAGCGCGGCGCGGCGTCGAGTGATTTGTCCGCGCGCGGCTACGTCGCGTTTTTATTCGACGCGGAATAGGGGAATATCGAGCTGGAGGAGAAAGTACGGAACTATCTGCCGGCTGGAGCAAAAATCTGATAACCTGTAAAATCCGGCGTACTTTCGCCGTGCCTCCAACGAATCGGGAATGAGGGAAACCTACACAAAACCGTGTAGAACAGGCTATACACATACAAAACAGGATAAAATCATATACCGCATGTACTTACTTCTGTAACTAATTGAAAACATTCAGTAGCAATTTCTTTCCGTCATATCGACGTGCCTGTCAATCAACTATCAGATTTAATTTATTCCCAAGAGTTTGTTTTCTTCGTTTCCTATCGTCTAGTTGTCTTACGCATTTCTATCATGCCGATATGTAATGCGCTTTCAAACTTCGATCTATTAAATATCGATGCGATTAAAATATCGTCGAAAAAGACTACTCATTTTGAACTTTGATCGAATAAATTTATTTAAATTTCACGTTGTAATTTATCGTGAAACTTGTGTGTGTGTGTGTGTGTGAGTGTGTGTGTGTGTGTGTGTGATTCGTTTAAACGAAAGCTAGGTAGGAAGAATGTATCGCGATGATTGGACGATAAAGTAGCAAGCAACGGACAGGAAGATAGCAAGAGATACAGGGTTAAATTCGAAAATAGCCAACATACCCGTCGCCGTCGAGAGTAATGGCAGTGTCGGCCAGAACCCGAAGTACAAGACCAACGGTCGCCCTAGCGTGACAATCGATACCAAGAAGGCAGCTCTCCTCCGCATCCTGCCTCCCAGTGCAGGATACTACGACCAGGTATCTCGTCCTTCCTGGATGCACTGACTCCAATTTCACCGCCTGAAATCAGAACGAACGTTACGAACGCCCGATTAAACTTCCGGTCAAGCACACTTCCAACTGAAAAGAACGATCGAACTTTGTCTTTTTATCGTCGATTCTCAAAGATATTTGCTAAAATTTTGTTTCGTATATAATTCATTGGTAGCGAAATTAAATTCCATTGTTAATTCCGTCTTCGTTCGTTTTATCAAGACGTAAATCGGCGAAAAAAAAAAAAAGAAAAAGAAAGAAAGCAAAACAGCAGTAATTTCTATCACCGATAGATATTCGTTTTTA
The DNA here is from genome assembly GCF_000188095.3 of Bombus impatiens. Lineage (NCBI taxonomy): Eukaryota > Metazoa > Arthropoda > Insecta > Hymenoptera > Apidae > Bombus > Bombus impatiens. Next base: position 570,220 of record NT_177499.1, read on the forward strand.
GTCAAGAAAGGTATACTATTTAGATTTATAATTTAACTTCTTTTCCATCTGATAGAGCATGATAGCGTACGGACATGAAACAACACAAACTATAGACAGTATTTTTGCAACATTTAGGCCCAACGAAGAGCAAAGAGGAAACAGAAATAAAAATGTTGAGGGATTCTGATCGGACCTTGTACACTTGACCAGAGATCGCAATCGCAAAGTCGCGTTTCGCGAAACACAAGTTTCCTGCAGGTTAATGACATCGCGAAGTGCGGTTGCACAACCGTAACGTTCCCAACCGTTTCCGCTTCGCCACTGTTTCCTGCTTCTATCGATATCGATATTAAACCCGACGTCTATTACCACTCTCTCTTTCTTTGTACGAGCTACGACTGATAGCGACTATAATTTCGTTGCAACAAGAGAAGAGAAACGGAAAAGTAATAACTGCGTGTCGAGATTTCTAAGAAATTCCTTGGGAACGTGGTATTAGTTACGACGGATCAAATATTATACAGAATAACACGCGTTTGTCGTCTTGATGTTTCCGTTTGGTTAATAAGTTAATTTGTCGTAAACTATACGTACTTGAATCGATAAGTACCGGCGGAATTAATTATAAATCGCAATAATCTTACATTGTATATTGTGATAAACACGACTCTAGACGGAAACTTAATTTTCATTTAAAATGGGTAGAAAAATTGAATTATAATATTTGAAATCAATAGCTTCGGATATTAAGTAAACTGTTACTTATCGAGATATTAAGCAAATGTTTACCTAATATCCGAATAAATTTACCGAGTTAAATCCAAAGACCGGACATAGGAAAACACATAGAATTAACGAATATTTTACTCGGCTCGTTGTCTGAATGGAAATCAAGATCCGAATGAAGAGGAGGCGTTGAAATCTTTTTTCACTTCATAAAACGCATCAGTAAGTGTTCATGAATGGTAAAGCGCATGCATCGCGAACATAATACCGATTTGTCAGTCGATGTTAGCTCTACGCATCCACTATAATCATTTCTATTTAAAAAATTATATCAAATTTACAGTCGACTTACAAACGATATTTCAATTTTTAGAATTTCGTTTCCTACAGCTCTCCTTTTCTTCGTCTTTTTTTTTTAAATAACACGCAGTCTAGGTTACATAACGCGTAAGACCTTTTGGGTCAGTCCATTAATTCGTTCTAATTAAACTAAACGAAGCGACGAAACGTAAAGAATCTCCGGGTACGGTATAACAACCAACAATCCGTAGCACTCTTTTTCTCATGAGCGTATAAATTTCTCGCTCTACGAGCGTTACAGTAATTTGTTTTTATTTCTCCTTCGAACAAGTTCAGCTTGCAATTCGCCAACACGACAGGTGTGTTTACGGTGATAAAATAAAATATTTCGTTCCTATAGTTACCGTAACCGTAACCGAATGTCTCGATTCTATCGCGAAGGTAGTAAATTCAGAATTTAGTGGATAAACGCGCTGATAAATATTGATCGTACGTCGACAGTTTCGCTCGATACTAGGCCCACAAACCTTTTTTGCTTTATTCTATCATTTTTATTTTACCACGCTTCGACCAACATTTTCATAATAATTAGACATACAAGATCGCAGATATACCACGCATAGATAGCAATTTTTAGCAAAAAGAAAGGGAATTATAATCGCCAAATTTGCAATGCAGTTGATTCGGCTTGCTATTTGAAAGAAAACAATACGAGATAGGATCCTGTCGTGTAACAATATAGAATGAACGGTATCGTTGAAAAATTCGACGTTCGATCGCTGTGCAGGTTGCATCTAGAAGTATGGAAAAAGTAAAGTCACTTTCGAGCAAAGCCGAGACAGGTAAGAAACCAGCGCAGCGTCAGGAAATTACGGTAAGAACATCCTGGTAGGATGTTTTGCTTTTTCGTTTTCCTTTTGTTATTCAAGTTACTACGAACCGTAACTGCTTCTGAGAAGCCACGAAACAGTCACTTTTCCTAGTCTTTACGAAGTTTAATAGTCTACATTCCATTATATTATTTCACAACTACAACAAAAGTTATAATTACCATACACCATAAAACAAACTAGATAAAATAAATAGAAACAAAGGAAGTGAAGATTTACGATTCAACGCAATTTACCTGTGCAAATTTGAGAAATGTCTTTTTTCACGAAATTGAGCTTAAAGTGCCGAGAACGTAGGTATACTCCTATTCCTGGTGAAACTACAACGATTAACTGCTTGAAATATCTAATATCTAATTATGCAGATAGCCTGGTATATGTACTTTGTTGCATTATTATATCGTTATATTGCACGAAACGCTATTCTACAAGCGGCAGAAAATAATTAAAATAAAACAACCCGACCGATGTTGTTTCTTTATAACAATGTCCAGCAAACTGTATCCGATAAGCATCTAACCGGATGATTTTGCACGAGAAAGCGAGCAAAGCATAAAAATAAACAAATTGCTCGTTATCGGTGAAATTTTCAAGGAAATATAACTCGCGATACGAAGCTGTTGACTGTACATTTTGTGTGGTGGCGCGTTCAATTGCTGGGACATTGCACTTCCGGGCCCAGTAATTATCCACACTTAACCCTGTTAAACGGTTAATTAGGCAGGCCGCGTCTCCTTATGGGACAACATCAGCAGCCATGCCTATTTCCTTCCGCCATGCGTTTAGCTGCCAAAGTTTTGTAACGCGTGTTTAGCGAATAAAATCGCTCGATAAAGATAATTAACCACCGAGTCTGACTCGACGTTGTCTTTCGTTCCAGCCGCTACACGGCTATCACGGCATCCGGAAATTAACATCGAACGACGATCATACGAGAGTTCGAGTCTAGAAACGTTATCTCGAATTGGATACTCCCGGTTTCATCCGCTATGTTTTTATCCAGTCGAACGGATTAATCCGCGGAGAAGTTTGTTTCCTTCTCTTCGAATCGTATATAGAAAAATATAAAAAAACAATAGAGACAAATCGGCTGTACAATTTTGCATAATTTCGTAAATTATCAAGTTACAGATCCGAAACTACAAGTACACACAGTTTTCCGCTATACAATTTCTCCGCCATGTATTTGACAGAGATCGTGTGGCGACAAGGTGGCACCCAAATGCAGGTAACGCATTCTCGGTGGAAAATACTTTACCGAAGGCGATGGAACGGTACGTTGGCGCCGGAAGAGGTAATGGCCGAGTGTTTCGCAAACACGCACGAGCCCTTTTGTCGCGCGTACCTGAGAGCAAGATATGGAAAAAGGCCAGAACGCGTTCGAGTGGCTGGCAAACGCGACCTTGGATAACTCGTCCCGCGTTCATCTCAACTCGCCCTCTTCAAGGACGTACGCGTGACGAAGAACCGAAGATATTCAGTAGGCAGGAGACGCGAGCAGTGGCCGGCACGCAGCGTGCTTTCGAGTGTCGTCTGAGAGCTCGGCAGAAACGTCTGGAGATGTTATCGTCCTCGTATAACTGCAACTCGTGCTCTGCCCGTATCAAACTCTCCCTCTCGATGTCCGACTGCGCGTCTCTCGCTTTCGACGCTGACCAGCTTTGACGCGACCATCGTCTCTTCCTACTCGCTGCTATACCTTTTCCTTTTTTACGTTCGGGGTCTTGCCAGTTATTACAGTCAAATGACTGCAACTTGCTATGATTCTTAATAAAAACCAGCGAGATATCGTCGTTGCAGCGTTTAAACTAAACAAAACGTCTAATCGTAGAGCAGCTTCGATCGTTTTATCGGGACATTGTTGGCCGATGAACCGTAACAGTCCGTACGAGCGAGTCTCTCGCAATCTCACATCTAGTATCGCAACGTAGACGCGCGTTGTATCCGCTCGGTCTGAGAAAATGCGTTTCAGCTCGTACAGGATAGCAAACTGGGTCGTTGTACCTATGTCATACGATTATGCGCGTGACGAGAAGAAACGCAATCGTGTAACTAGTTCGAGATATCGGTCGCGAAAAGAAACACGAGCCAATGCCCAAAGAGCACGTAAATCGCCACCGAAGCTGATTTCTGCAAAATCGATTCCGAGAATACATCGATCTTCGTTTGGTTAGATAACGGTAGTCGATAAATTACCGAATATACCGGTTGATACCACTGGTTCACAAATTTCGGTTACACTATATTTTTTTTACATACTTCGTTGCATGTACACACGTGTACGTTTGATCGTTTGAAATTTCTTCGCGCAATTTTATTTTTTAATTTAAACAAAGAATAATCGACAAATATCATTCTAGATCGCAAAAATGCCGCGCTAAATACATAGTAGGAACAATTGTAGGAACACTCTGTATAAAAGAAATAGCGTTGTCTAGGATCTGTAATTGAAATATCGTACGCCTTGCTACTAAACACAATTTCACTTTCAATTTCAAGCGCGTCAAGGATTTTGTGCGTCGACTCGAGCAATCCCACCACGCCGTACCTGCCGCTATCTGTGTCTCGCGATCGAAAGAAGGATCTGTTCGAGCTCGAGATGATTCGATTCGACGAAGCCACGAGGATCCCACGAGGATCCCACGAGGATCCCACGAGGATCCCACGAGGATCCCACGAGGATCCCACGAGGATCCCACGAGGATCCCACGAGGATCCCACGAGGATCCCACGAGGATCCCACGAGGATCCCACGAGGATCCCACGAGGATCCCACGAGGATCCCACGAGGATCCCACGAGGATCCCACGAGGATCCCACGAGGATCCCACGAGGATCCCACGAGGATCCCACGAGGATCCCACGAGGATCCCACGAGGATCCCACGAGGATCCCACGAGGATCCCACGAGGATCCCACGAGGATCCCACGAGGATCCCACGAGGATCCCACGAGGATCCCACGAGGATCCCACGAGGATCCCACGAGGATCCCACGAGGATCCCACGAGGATCCCACGAGGATCCCACGAGGATCCCACGAGGATCCCACGAGGATCCCACGAGGATCCCACGAGGATCCCACGAGGATCCCACGAGAAGGAATCGCGAAAGGCCACCGTGAAAGTGTTTCGCGATCGACGATGCCTGTGCTTCGTGAGCGTGCCGCGTCGCCGCGGTGCAGCTGCAGCGTCGTGAAACGAAAGCGAATCGTTGAGAGACGTCGCGTCGTTTCGGATCATCGAACGGGACCCCGCAGCCAGAAGTCAGGACTAAAAGGTTCCCGATCCACTGCTTCCCCTCACCACAGTCGCTCCTTTTTCCCTTTCTATTCGCGATCGATGATAAATTCACACGGTCGCTTCGTTCCATTCTGCGAACGAGTCTTACCATCACCCCACGCTATACACAACTAACTCTCTTTCTCCTTCTCTCGTTGTGTGAGCGAAATAATACATCGAGAAATGGCCGTACGAGCGAACGAGCTGATACAGTACCGGCCAAAAGCTTGAAAGCGCTCCATGTCTCTGATCTCGTTCGTACGATGATGAGCAATCTCGTACATGTTCGGTATCTATTATTCTATTATTTTCATCTTCATCGTACAATAAATCATGGTCGATACCTTCGACGCTAGACACTCGCATATTCCTCTTTGAGAGATGTATACACTATAGCGTCGATATCGTGTCGCAAACAGCGTTATTGCTTGATGCGGTACAGGTGGACGTGGCTCCGGTAAACGGTTCGATAAACAGCTCGCGTTGTTAAGAGGCCGGTAGAAATAATTGGTCGGAAAAGCCACGATCGCTTTTCGATGTCGACGTCTTCGGTTAGCCACGTGGTTCTCGCGAAAGCTAGCACCAGCTTTTGGGAAACGAAGATCGCGGTCGGACGGTGGGTGGCAACATGAGAAATCAGTTTTGTCATAAGTCACCAACGATCGCGACGATGCGCTGGGCATGCTCGTCCGTTGATCGTTTCGAGACTTGGCTCGCAGGTGTGTTAACGCCATTGTATGTACCGAGAGCGATCCCTGTTATAACATCGTCGCGGTGAAAGGGTTAGACGTGCCAAAGACAATGCGTTGTGCTAAAACGTATGACAAAATACATATATTCTTCTATAGAAACGTAGTAATTTAGTTTGCTATACTAGCGATACTAGCGATACTAGCGATATTACAAGCATAACGACGAATACATCGAGTAATATGGAGAATAATGTAACCACTAAAAATGGACGTGTCGAATTAATACGTAGCTATAACGGGTAATGAACGCTAGATGGCTCATCCACGATGACGCATACTTTACACATGACCTTAAGATAGTGCTACTTTTAATCATCATCCTACGGTTTGTTTTATCGAGAGCAAAATAAGCTGAAGCATATTCTATCCGTAAATCTCGCGCAGGCGGGAAGAACACACGCCAGGAAATATCAAGAGTCTAAACTCATTCACGCGAAATAACTCAAGCCAAAATGCGTATCTACGTCCAATTTCTTACCCTCTGTTAGTGGGTAGGAAACGTATGCTGACTGGGTCAAAAGGAGGCTCCATTTGGTCGAAGCAAGAAACTGTGACCGATTCGAACACGAGCTCCGAAAGTCAGTGAACTTTCTCAGGACGATCCAATTACTTGCGACACGAGAACGAAGTATTCGCGAGTATTGGCTCACCGCAGACATCCGTCGGTTTTCGATCGGAGAACAAGAGTAATCGATGCACGTTTCGATCACAAATTTACGCATTCATAATATAGCGACGTTGACTTCATATCGTTGGATCGTATCGTATTATTCAGCGCCGTTCGCTTACAAGTGTCCGACGATCGTCAGATCAAGTTTAAATTATTTGTTAACAAATGTAGTAATAATATATTTAATTATCTACCATATATATTTGTAATTCTGCGATTAAAATATGTAAAATTTATAAAATTTTAAAAACCTTTGAAAATCCCTAGTCGTCGATAGAAAGAAGAAAAATGAGATCGGCCAAGAGTGGTACATTCGAGATCTATTGTTATGCTGGTGTGTGTGTGTGTGTGCGCGCGCGCGCCCGCGCATGATAAAAGGTGTAGCGAGTTAACTCGTGCCGAACCAGTTTCACGGGTGCAAAACGTCGTGTCGGCCCTTTCGAAAGTGGAGCAAGTTTATCGGATGTCGTGATGGCAGGTTAACCGTAGCTGTTCTGCGTCACATTGTCTTTTAACCCAATGTCGCCGTGCTTAATTACGGTTAATTCGTTTTCCACTGGACGACAGGAGATCTATCCTAACGACGTCTTAATGTTCATTACTATGGTTATTTTCTAAAAAGAAAACAAAAAAACACTCTCTCTCTAACGATGAAAGTGACTTACTTTTTATTATTTGGCACACGCTTTCTACGACATAACCTTTGAAAACAAGTTAAATTATAATTTTAATTCCATGTTCGATCGTACTTGAAACTATCGATCACATATTATCTCTTGAAATATTCATATCGGTAAGACATTTATGAAGAGTTCGAACAAAACGTATCGATCTTTTTTCCAAAGTGCTCGTGAAATATTCAAAGTTTTCTGGCCAAATTCGAAGCTACTTAAAATATACTTGGTCTAATGAGTAATTTCTTGGTCGGAAGAGGGCCGTGACAGACGAAGTGATTTCTTGCACACCACAACTTTGTCCACATCTTGTACGACCAAGAGACATCGAGGTCAACGGATCGGACGCGTCTTTCTCGTCCATAACGTCGCGTCGACTCGGTTACGACAATATCTCTGTACTCTCTGTTAACCTCGATAGAAAGTCGTCGGCCAGAGAATCGTACGTAAAAAGGACAAACTTTCTGGAAAAATCACTCCATTTACTCAATTACATGTTTTCTGGTATTATTTACGAGCTTGTCCCACTTTTCCACCGTATTTGCTAACACCGTTCTTCGTCAAGCGATTTACGTTGAACTCATGGCTATTAAACGTTTCTCGTTTCTTTCTCCCCCACTCTTTTTCATTTAATTTCGTGCTGCTATGCTTCAAACCAATAATAATATTTGGCGAAGATATAAAGATAGAGGTACAGAGATAATAAGCATTTAACCAGAATCTCTAGATTTCTTTCGTCCGTTTCTTTCATCTTAATCTTAATTTAATTAATCTTAATTTTCTAGTATAAAATGAATTGTTTCAACGGTCTGATTGCCAATAGTATCCTATTTTCGAGTCACTTTGTTTTTCCTATCCTATTACGGATTTTTTCATCACGATATTCTCGAGAGGCACGATATTTATTACTGTCAGAGATTTCACTTCTGCGAGATCGATACCTTTTTCACGTTTTGCGTTATGCAATAGGTATTTCACGTCGATGCTCGTCACGTAACGAAAATAGCGAATACATTACGTGAAAATGATGAAAAATGGTTCTGTCGTCGATCAAATTTCTTTCATTTAGCTTGCGGGATTTGTGAATGCTCCGTTTTAAAATTATATATTTTATATTTTAAAACTAAATTTAGGAAAACAACAGCTCGATGGTTATTCGTCGTCTCTCGTTTAAAAAAAAAAGTTTGGATCGGATGACCGATATAATTCGTTAGAAATGGTAATTCAAAATGAAAATTAGGTGACACTAAGTTTAATTCTCCTCAAAATCCATTATAGATTTAATCATTTTACTACAAATCACGAAAGATTCTTTAACATTTAACATTTATCGCAAAACTGCAATTCCTAATACATAACAATCGTAATAAATATTCGTACTATATATATAATATCTAAACCGTGTTAAACTAAATTGTATGGTATTTGAAAACTCGGAGTAATATATTATCGCTCATAAAGTTCAAAGTAACGTAACTAATAAAATGCTAAACTTTCTTCTCCTATTGTATAAACGTGATGATTGTTACGTACTTTTATATATCAATATTCTTTGAAAATAATTCCTGGCTGAACTTAAAAAAAAAAGAAAAAAGAAACTAGGTTCCATTTTAACTGGTATACGATGCTTCGTACATGACTCACAATTTTTTGCTCTGCTCTCTCATTGCGGAAGAAAAAGTTGTTTCGTTACTTACGTAATTACGATGCATTTTACTTGTGTCAGTGATATCGTTTCCTACTCTCTTTCTCGTTTGATTCGACTTTTATAATGTTCGGTCGTATAACGTGAGTATAACAATTCGTTAAACATTAAATTTAATTTATTTATTTCTTTATAAGCGATATCCTGAAATCGAAGCATTTAACGATAGATAAAACTTCTATATCTGTATAGGAAGATAACCTTGTCTGTAAATATAGGTAACATAAATTCGTGAGCGTAGTGATCTGATATTCATAGTCAGTAAGTATACGTGAAAATTAAGACTTGAGTCTGTTGCTGATCGCAGTTTATTTCAAACGCCTCGTGTCTACATCTTGTAAGCGAAAAGTTAAACTATCGCTCTTCCTGTTCGTTAGAGATTTCGTTATTAGGCTAGTGACACGATTAGCGCTTAATCCGTCAAAAATTAGGCGATTTATCACGAAGGAGTTTGTCGGATACGTCCTGCAGAGAATTTGCCGAATCTAGCATCCATTAGAGATACGACTATGGGCACGCGGATAAAAGCATTCTAGAAAAAGACGGAAGAATGCTCTTCTTATCATTATTATTACTTACCGTTATGTAATCCTTTAGTATACAATTCGGTTACAAGTCGATCGTTGCTGACAATGTTCTTTCATATGCGTAATATCCGAAGGAAGATCGCGAACAGAAAAAGTCTATACATAAAAGAGTGGAGCGCAGTGGCGATCTGGTGCATCAGGAAGTTACAGCGAAGCGAACCATTTTCTCGAAGCTATATAAGCAAAGCTGTTGCCGTGTTTCATTGACCTCCGATTACGCGTATGATTTTCTTGATTATGAGAAAAATCAGGTTCATTGTATCGTAGCTATGAAAGCGTATTTGACGATAAATAGCGTTTCCCAGGCTGCTCGTCAAACGAGTAACGGTATTGTGTAACGACTTGCACGTGAGTCGACTGGTAAACGCAAATCATGGTCCGACATGACGGATTAGTTATTCTAAAATTCGTGCACAGTCCAAAAAATACCAAACCATTAGCGTAACAAAAAAGATTAATCGTATAAGCGACAACGAGAATCGGAAGATACGTTTAATAGCTGGAATATGTCGTATTACGTATCCCAAGGTTTTGAAATTGAATAATTTTCAAATCTCATTATCGTGAAATTCTAATATAAATCGAGAATCCTATCGTCGTGTTTATTTAACTTTTATCGACAGAATAGATTATGATTTTCGTAATTACGACACCTGTTCGGTTGATATTTTAGAAAATTTCGAAGAGAAAATGGCGTTCCTCGGTAGGTGTTAATTACGCGAAAAGAGAATGTTCGGAATTTCGATAGAATCTATCGTTCAAGTTAAGACTTCCGATTAAGCTTCTTCGCTTCATCCAAAAATTAACCAGATTTCCAACAGCAGATTAATTTTGAAAATCATCGTTATCTCCGGTATATTTAATTTTCATCCTAACAAAATGTTACGAAAAACCATCAGAAATATTACCACGCTGAAACAATATCACAAATTTTCTCGTGCTAGTATATATTATTTTAAAGAAAATAAAACAACGTCCGAACCAAACGCGATACATATCCGGTGAAAAGGAAACAAACAGACACGGATAAGTGTTATTTCACCGCTAACTGAACGCGCAACCCGTTCTAAAGTAGACTTCTATCTCGAGCTTTACGTACACACACGTAAACTCGACGGGCTACGACTCGACTAACGAGTTTTTATCAAGCTAATAAGCAGATCGGTGAAACGAACGCCAGTTCTGTGAGATGCGGTCCAGACTGTCCGAGAATGTTCGTTCCAGTTGCACAGGTGTCCTCCGAGATTCTGCGCTGCGTAAAAACCCGAGTAATTATAAGTCGACGAGATACGAGCAGCGTTGCTCGACGACAACGAATGCACTTACTGGTACGTGCCTTCCATCGGTCAGAGTTTTAATATTTCATCTTAGTTGTGTTGCAACTTTTCGATCAAAGTCGTTCTTTCAATTTTGGACTTTGCGCCGTTGAACGTTTCCTGGATGCCTAGAGGAAAGTGGATCGTTAAAACTGACTAACGATCGAAAGAACGAGAGTAGATAGAGAATTTTAGCGAAATTTTAAAAGGGATGTACCGCCCATTAGTCAGATACGGTGGAATATTATTTACAACTTTGAATAAATTATTCAAGCTCCTGTATTATCTTCGTTCAATCAAAAATACGATAAAATAATGTACAAATAATAGAATTAATCAACGATAAGGTTTTCATTTGAAATTAGTTTTTAATTAGCTAACAGACACGTTGATACTTTACGAATCAACATATTTATTATCGACACCTTATCTCACATCTGCTCATAAATTACTTTCTACGATTTACCAATTTATTTCTATAGCCATAAAACCGTTATCAACCCCGAAAGCTCTGTACTCTTTCGCGATTACCGAAGAAAAATAAGGCTTTCGTCGAAATCGCTGCGTGGATCACCGATTACGCAACGAGACCGTATTTTTTCTCACGTTAGGCAAGCGCGATTATATCAAGAGCACCGCGTGCACATTTTGACACGGCTCGGTTGCAAAACCGTGGCTTTTGTCAGCGAATGGAATCGCTCAAGTCCGCGGACCAGTTGCTTCGTCGCGAACCGTGACGAACGGGTCTGCGATACCATCGTTTATTTATGTAATCGCGCCGTTCGCGAATTTTCTTCCCTGCTTCGAACCTTTGTCATCGTCGCTAACCAACGACCTCCCGCCTTCGCGCAACAAGTTTTTGTTGCGGAAATCCTTCTAAATCGGTATCCATACGGTGAAATATATCGAACGTATTGTACAAAAGATTTTAAACGACATTCGCGAATCACTCCACGTTTCATCTTTGTTCTGCCTTTCAATGTTTCTCGACAAAGTGTACAAATCTTCGTTAACGATACCAAAGTACCATAATTTAAAACCTAGCATAGCATCGATTTCACGCGTTTCGCGCTCGTATACATTCTTCTCTGGAAACTTATCTTCTCTGGAAACAATGCGAAAACGAGTAACCACCACCAAAAAGTACCGTAAATCTCGAAAGTGGTCGGAAACACGGGTCTTATCATCGCGTCCAAGTGGGTACTCGCAGGATCGGCCGGACAGGCCAATTACACCTGCGTTTGCAAATTCACGGCATCCTGTTGGAGCGAAGGTGAACAGGTACCAAAGACACTGAGACCAACAGCTTGTGCGTATATCGTGGCCCGAATGCGTGCGTTCACTTCACGGGACATACCCGGACGTACAGATCGGAAAAACTACTTAAAAGTTACGGTATCGCGTAATAGGCGGACTGGGCTTAATGGCCATTGGCTGGTGTCCAGGCGAAAAGATTCGAAGAAATTCGTTTCACGGGATTTATGTCGGAATAAAACGGCCAACGGTATTGAGACAGACTACCGTATTTTACCGACCGATTTTACGTCACTGATTTCCTGGGCAAGCTATTCATTCGGTAGCTACTTTTCGTAGGAACGCGAAAAGAAAAATCGTGTATAAATCTAGAAAATAAAAAAAGAAGATTCAAGCTTTTTATTAGACCGATCAAAGGCGCTCTCCAAACGTTATGCTATCGTCAATGATCAATCGCATTAAAGAAGAAAGAAATTAAAGAAGAGATTTGCTACGAATCAGGTATATTCTATATTAAGAAACTGTATAATAAGTATATCGCGAATAGTCAGAATATTCGTACGACGATCTTACGTAAATTTAAATTTGGCAAAAGTGGCAGGAAAGTAGACTTTTTTAAACGATCCTTTGTCCCATCTATGAGATATTTTTGATGCGTGCGAACGAGTGGACTGCGTTATGCGTTAGGCAATCTCGACGCATCTGACAGTGAAGGAAAGGCGAGAAAAGAGAATTTTCACGAGACCAGTGCCTTGAAATTGAACAGGGCGCGGCAAGAAGAATCGAACGAGAAGCAAAAAGAAGCAAGAAAGGTGGTGGCCAGAAGCCGGTCGTAAAACCCGTTTTAGCAGAGCTCGAGTGGCGAGATAGCCCAGTTTTGTTCAGAGAGTGTTCGAACATTGAAATTAGACTCGTTGACTTCCGACGAGATGCTTCATCGTGGATAGAAAATCTGTTTGACGAAAGAATATAAAATACGTTTAAGAGGAATACGTTTTCCATCGGTCAAATAAATAAAAGTATCGTGAATCGCGTTTTTATAGCTGATTAGCTATATGGTGATTTTCATCGTAACGTAAATATAAATTATACGATTTGTTCTGATTTTCCGATAACGTTCGATAGATGTTGCTTTACGGTTCGAAGTAGAATTTTATCGATATTTACTCGTGTCGTTTAATTTTATTTCGTACATTTTATGCCACGTCTACCATTCGAGAGAATTCCTTTTACAGCTCTCCTATGAAAGACTGCCATAATTTCGAATTAAATATTACATTTTCAAAAACATAGATGATCACGGATACAAAATTTTCCACTGATGGACAAAAATCCGGAAAATTGGCTTGCTTTCTAACTGCCGCATTATACATATAATCTTCCTCGGTTCCTATCAACTCCCTAAAACACGCTTCTGCGGCTATAAATCGTTCTCCCGTTCAGTGGACGGAACTATCGCGATAAATTATCGTCGCCCACGCGACACTGCTTTTCCGCGGTTTCGTAAGGTCAGCGTTACCGATAAAACCACGTTGACGTCGATATTCCGGACGATCATCTCAGCTCCAGACGAACGCTCCAACGTTGCGTAGGTTCGATCAATTTATCCTGCCACTACTACGTCCACTAATGTTACGCGATAAGTATCACACGAGCACTGTTTGGTCCGTGACTGCCACGTGGTTTATCACCGCAACTATCAAACCCGACGAAACGACTCGTTTCAGTTTATTTTTCCTTCTCCCCTCCCCACCTTCTTTTAAATTACTATCGACACTTACAAGCTTTTGGTAAAATTAACGTTAACTTTCGATCGATGTTGGCTTATCAAGATTGAAATATGATTACACGTAGTTACCTGTCGGAGATGTAGAGAATTTTGGGGAGATTCCCAATACTTTGGTCTAAACTGTTCGTTATAGCTGTTCATTATAGTATTATAACAGTGGGCTTGGGGTCGAGGTGACACAACTGGTCACCGAACGTAGCCACGGTCACGGGACGAACGTTTTACTTAACAGTAGAAGTACCAATATCGAGGGACACACGCCGCATTAACAAACAAACCCCGGGGCAGGAGCAACGACGGCTCTACGCGAGTCGGCCTAGTAACGGCGTCTGGAATTTTGTCGATAACCCCGATCAATACGCAATTGACAAGTGTGATCGTGTCAGTCTTTTATTCTTATGATCACCTTGGAGAGTTTACACACAACGTCTGGTCAGTCAGTCTGAAAGATACCGTACGTCACAGCTAACGTCACTTTGAGTTACAAAACATATGCAATTGTACAAAGAGTTATCCCGTTGACCGTGGATTCGTTTGAACCTAAGAACATTGTCTTCGCTTTAAGAGTGTCTAACAATCATGTTTAATTGTTAGCCCCTGTTAAATCAACACTTGTATATACCATTGTAAATGTAAACCTCTTTGAACAACTACAATGGCTTGTCCTAATGAAGAAAAACAACGCGCCCCTAAAACCAGCGCTAACCCGACAAACCAGACATACCTGTACAACTTTAATCTCTGTCTATTGTTACGTCCGATGGCTCTTTACATAAATAAGAAACCATCCCACGTTCGAGGCATTCACTAGCTAGCTGTGCAAATATAATTAATCGGACCGCAATAATCCTAAGGAACTGTCATAAAACTAAGCACATGTATTTTACATAATTAAATGTTATAAAATACATTCAAGTCGAGACGTTCCTTATGGTTATTGCTCAGTCAAGTAAGAAATCAGGAAAGGTCGGCTTTTTCCCATGTTCAACGGTCATTTCCACCCGCAAGCGACCGATGGTGGGGCGACCGACCTCCAACAATAGTTTTTCTCTGCGACAGCGTCGTCACCGAACTTGACTAGTTTGTCAGCCTTAGAGTCAACATCTCTCGACTACTTTTTCATCCGTTGACCAGTCAATGTCTTGACTGGTTTTTCGTTCCTCGATCAGTCATCGGTATTAACTTACTATTTATAAGCCTCTGAGAATAGATCTGTACGCAAGTCGCCTAACTATTTATATGTACAAAGTTATTGGAATAAAGTATATATTATAACCTGTTACCTCAGTGTTACGATCAGTCAACCACCTCCATTATCCTAAACGAAATAGGAGATCGACCAATTCGTGGCGTGGATTGTCGAATAGTAACGAGAATTTACGACTCTCGTTGACGCGATCCACCGCAAACGCGTCTCTCCGCGAACGGTCCAACATCTACCCGTATCCCGTACGAATGCATATTTATAATTCTCTTTTTATATCATTGCCTTGTAAAAAACAAAGTATACTATAAATGATATCAAATCGATCAATCACGACATAGGGAACATTATTGTCTGATCGGGAAAAAATTCGTTGTCAAAAGTCAAACGCAACGTTCATGAAATCGACATCGTACGTCAAATGACACAAGCATTGTTTATCGCGAATCTCTGTGACACATTAAAATCATCGCTGACGACATTCACCGTTAACTAGACGACCTAAAGCAATCTCATCGCCATTCATCCGCGTTTAATTAATTATTGGCAACTCGTTCTGCTCGATCAAGACAACGTACTACATATTACGTTACTGCGCGGCTAACGTATATCGATAGAATATGGATAGTTTACATCATCGTGTATATTCACCTGATGTAACCGCGTTGTATTACCATTTAATTACGCTAATATAGACCAATAAAAGCATTTCATTTCTCGAAATATACAAGAGAAAATTTATACACATACAACATGTATGAATGTATAATATGTACGTACGTATGTATCGTTTTCCTCGGAAACTGATACCTATTTTAGTTAGTTGATCCAATTTCACTCAACTACTACGCTATTTCCACCACGTTGATCGAAACGGATAGCCAATTTACCAATTTCACGCCGTATCTTTATCTACAAAACATACGCTGAAATCCTTGTAAGAACGAAAAATTACCTTCGATGTTTAGAAGTTTCTTTCGCCAATAAAACGAAACACGATCGGTCCAAGCGTACGTCACCAGGGAAAATCCCGATTCCAGCGAATAAACGAAAACCAAAAGCGTAGCACAATGCACCGGAAGTGGGCAAGCGAATAGGTTAATGGTCGGCCAGGTCACTGACACTTTCCGCATAAAAGGTTCGACTCGAGGGCAAGTTGCATGCGTGCGTTTAACTGCGAGCGTAAAAAGTAACGGGCCCTGCTGAAAAGCAGTGGACGAAACGACCTGTGGCGAATCATACGTTCCCCTTACCTCGTTGTCCTTGTAGGGACCAGTTTCTCGTCCCGCAACCGCTCGCAGAGGAATCCCGACAGCTTTAACAAGCGTGAATGCTTGTTCTGTCCAGAATTCTAATACCATATTTCGCTCGTACCTTCTGTACGCGTACATTCTGTTCCTATTGCTTATTTCGTGACTCGTACGTCGATAACTTGGCCAGCTATAGAGAATGTCAAGATCAAATGGTCCTCGGTTCTATGCAGTTGAATGGCTACGACCGATCAGCTGATTGTCACGTGGATGTGTTTCTCCGATAGCGATCGATCTTTTCTTTCATTAGTACTTAGCCAGACAAATAACAACTCGAAATAACGTATTATTTCAACTAATTTCCCACATTTTCGTTTCTTGGTTTTCTTTTTTCTTTTTTTCCTTTTTTTTTTTTTTAAATAACACGGAACACAACCTATACAAGAGAAATTCGAAATCCTAGTTGAAACTCTGATCTATTTAGGTTAGAACTTCATTGAACATTACACTAGTCGTACGAGTAAATAATTTAATTTGCGATCAAGTACGACGATGTAAGATGATAATATACTTGCTTTAAATATTTGTAAATTAAAAATTTGAAGCAAGTAACGAAGGGACACGTTTACCGACTTTCTTGAAAAAGTAACCGAAGATATTATATTCCAATTCGTTGGATCAAAGGGTTAAGCTTGAACGTAAATTACTCAATTTGTATAATTCCAAAAAGTGAAAAATTGTGCATACCTATGGAGCATCGACATTCGATATTTCAGATTTCGTAAAATATTTGAATTTCAACATCATTTAGCGGCTAACACCATCTTGTCAGTAACGATCGAACCGTTTCTTATTTCAATTTTATTCCGTAGGAGCATCGTGGACCATCGTTACGCAGATCGAAGGTTATTATTGAAACACAGCGGACGATCCGCAGAAGACGCTATTCTGCTCCTTGTCGGCGATGTAACAAGTTTGAACTGGGTCGAGGTTCGTCGAAGCTTATTTTTCTAGAGGCCAGTTTGCATCCCTGCCGGAGTAGACCCGTGTCAAGGACGACGTGAAATTCGCGTTTCTACACTCGATACAAGCCTTTTCGTTTCTTTTTTTTTCGCATTGTGCTATCGTATTAAAAATACGTAATCTCGTCCGGGCAAAGGGAATACGAACCATGCTCGATCATTTCTTTTAGCTTTTATTTAGAATTCAAGACAGTTTAAACGGTGAAATCGAATTTTTCTTAAAGTGATCACAAAGAGATTGGAAGGGGCGGGGGGAGGAGTTAAAAGAATCGAATGAAATAGAATCTCCAATCTAATTCGACGTATGATCAGACATAGGGGTCAACGGCATTGAGAGTTGTCGCTCTAATTCAAAAAGTACTGTCACCGTCGTATCCAACACGCGACACACGCGTGACGACCTGGAATCTTCCACGTGGGATCGGTACGAGTCGCTGGTGTCGTTGGAACTATCGCGAAGTGGGCTAAAGGCGACCCACATGCGCGGGTCGTCGGCGAACGCGACACATTGAGGTCGCGGCCGATGAGAAACGACCGCTTCCGCTCGGCAAACGACTCGAGACGTGTTTGTCGTTTCAAAAGACTTACGCGACCAGTTTCTTATCATCGAGCCAGACTTCCTCGTGCGCGCGCTTCGCGAACTGATATCGGCGTTAAAGTCCGTTTCGTCGATCTTTCCTTGCGAATGCTTGTGTACGTTCAATACGCAAAATGTCACCTTTCTCATCCCACGCTTCCTTGCTTTAATTCATATAATTAAGGACGAAAGAAAAAAGATATCGATACTTCGTTGCCGTAAAAGTGAAAATTTGCATATTCGTGGTTTTCGCGTAAAAGGGGCGAAACGGTTACTTGTATCGTTTACATTGCTTCCAATTCCGATGAACGTACACGTTTATTCGTATTCCAAAACTAACATAAACCGAAATCGTGTAACGATCAACATCGGTCGGTCTTTAACTTTCCAATCGCACCGAGGCAGCTACGTTTTTCCGAAACAACAGTGACCACTTTTCATTCCGAACGTAGAAAGCTACGCGTTGGTCAGAGATTTCGCAACCACCGATCGCTGGTTTGCTCTCGTTAGGATTGCCTGACGTCACGGTGCTATTACCTGTCGGTTGTTCACACAGGTTCTGGACTTTCTGCAGTGGCAACGTAAACGACATAGCGAAGCATGATAATTTTAGACGAGACGCTCGTTTCCAATTTCTCCGATGGAAAATGCGTTCAAAGATCACTCGACCATTAGCTCGTCTTTGACGAGAGAAATGCTTTTTGTATATCTTAAGCAAAAATAGATAAATAATTCGAAAGAAAGCAAGGTGATGAGAAATTTCGGAAAAATAATATCGAAATTACCGGAATTTTATGCATTTTTTGCTAGATCTAATGAAAAAGAAACTTTTGCAAAGATGCCTATATAAAATACTCAAAATAGAGTGTATTCGTTATAATAATATTTGGTAGATGAAACAAATTTCTACGTAAATTCCCTTTCTTCAGGTATATCCATAAAAATGTAGGAATGCGTACAAATGCGCAGTCTAGTCATTAAATTGGAGATAAATGTCAATCGTGAACATATCCTGCGCCTGTTGACAAGAAACATGGTTGAAACCGCGCGCCAGAACATCTAAACAAACCTCTGCCGTCAATTTCAAGATCCCGGAATTGGCAGACAATTCGCGGTCTCGAGATATCGATTGCAACGCACGTTTCAAATAAAATAGATTCTATCCTTGAGCTTTTGTCCGCGCAAAATGTCATGGCCGGTGCTCGATCGATCGTATGCACATAATCGATGCATGCAAGCCCGTTTTTATCTTTGTTTTTACCTTGTAGCGATTTTTTCATCGTACCGTTGCAAGGAGAATGCCAAAGAATTTCCAATAATGTTTCGAGCAAAAGATACGCGAAACAACTTTCAACGTTACATAAACCGCTGCAGACAAACTATATACGTGTACGCTTGTTCGCGTAATCTACGTTTACGAATCGTAAGTGTTCGAACGAACGTCACAACCAGATGTATATGCTTTATTCTTAGTAAACTAAGAAACCATCTTTCGCTGTAAAGAAAACTTTCTTCGCAACTAGACACGGTTGTATCTTCTAAGATCTCGTAACTCACCATTTTGAGGGTTTCCTCCGGTCTGAGCAGATAAAACATAGATTGAAGGTGCTGTTGAATATCGCATCCTGCTGCGGAAACCTTTCTCGAAGGTCTGGCCCTTTCGTTCGGAGGTAAAACCAAGGCCGCGCCCTTGCCCGCGAAGTAACATTCGCTCAGGCTGCAACAGAAACAAGGAAAAGTCTATTAACATAGAGTGGAAAGTGTATGGGCGACGTCTGTGCGACGTAAATGTTTAAGATTTAAAGGACAACTCACGTATTCTAACGTGTTTCGATGCCAATTATTCAAGATATACCGCTTTAATTTGTCTTGGCACTGCAGTTAATTAAAAAGAATTACGCTACGAATTTACGCTCTTTTTACGCCTAAAAGCTTTCACCTTTCTTCTTTTACTTCTTTCTATAATCACAATATCGTTTAAAAGGAACAGAATTCCAATGTTTACTTTTTACGATACATATATATATTAGCTACGTATAAAATGATAAATAGAAAAACTAATTTTAACAGTAAAATGCGAGATTTATCGAGTCAGTGATAGCGTTTTTACTCGCTGATTTTTAACAATTACTTGCCGAAATAATGCTTGATAACGGGACCAGGTTGAAAAATATTTCTGGTAAAAAAAGCAGGGAAAGCGTTAAAGTTAACCGGTGCTCGAACGTCTGCCAAATCTGTCGCGGAGAGCTATACTCTCGTTGTAAGGAGCATCGTGCGCACGTCGGACGCACATGGTGTTTCACGCACCGAACTGTAATACGTAGTAGGTAGTAGATAGTAAGTAGTAAGTAGTAAGTAGTAAGTAGTAAATAGTAAGTAGGAAGTACACGTGTAAGCTTCCGCTAGCGCACGCGCGTTTACGCTCGTGCCATACAATGGGAAGAGTTTCTCTTTCACGAGGGGTAGCGATTACACGCGTGTAAGTAACCGTAGAAAAGAGAAACCTGAGAATCTATCTTCGGCAATGCGCTCTTCCACGATCTTCGTTATCGAGAGCTGTGACGATTACTTTCACACGATAAGGGACCAGCTGCCGTGACGGTAAGCAATTAGCGACGGCGGCCTTATTAGCAAAACTGGAGCGACTTGATTTCTCTGTAGTGATTTTCGCGCCCCTGATCCTCCCACTCCTGCCACCGCACCGCACCGCGAATTCCCACTTTTTCCCGCTTTCCCCCACTCCACACCACTTCTCGATTATTAACCCTCCACGAGATTTTCACGGAACTGAGATTTATCTCGGTGTGAACGTCGAGATCGTGCACCACGCCGGATTTCTAGGTGGAACGTGATAGATGAGAATTTCATGGAAACGACACAGAACGAAACGGACGACGACGAGAAACCATAATTTACTTCGCGAACGTTAGATTTTTTGAACAGTCATTAACGAACATGGTCTTTTTGGTTCAAGTGTGGGCAACGTTGGCAACGTTGGCAACGTTGGCAACGAGCCTGTCAGAGGAAGATTTATCGCGCGGAATGCGCAACTAATTTTGAAATCAATTATTTTTACGAATCATCCAACCTCGTCTCTCGAACGGACTGATCGATGCCCCGGGAGGAAAAAGTTACAAGTCGCTTTAACGTTTTAGACTTTCACGGTCATTTGCTTTTCTTATAATTTACATTTTCAGAAACATGAGAAGAAAATACCCGCAACGTAGTCGATTGTGAAAAGCAATAGCAGCGTTTTCTTAATAATCCGATATTATAGTCGATACAGATCAGCTACAAAGCGAACGCGAAGAAATGCATTTTCGTACCCGTTTACGCAAATGCTTGTTGGTAGCCCTGCCTTTTCTTTCGCAGGGGTGTCCTTTCCCGACTTCTCCGTATTGGTGCGCTCTCGAACAACTTTCACGAACGATAGTCAATAGCGCAATAGCCGCCTCGATGAACTATAGAAACATCACCACCGATCGAAATTCACCAGTTCCAAGGGGAACGAATATACCTCAACTTTTCGCAAACGACCAACTATACATCGAAAAATCTATTAAAAATGTTAACATTATCAAACGATTTCTATTCATAAATATAACAATAATTCCTTTTTAACAAATCGAAAGAAAAGGTAGACGATTAATTTGATAGTCGAACACGCCAACTGCGAAACGCTTTCTCAGTGTGAAAACGCGAACGGAATGGAACTCGGACGCGCGATTAGGGCGAAGAACGATGAGATACTAAAATCATCTCGAGATTCGAACTAGAAACTGCGACGCGTGGGCGCGTCTTCGCCAAGCAGACTTTTGCAGCTCGTATTATTAGCCTCCGAGGAGATTGCACGCCGCTTGTCGCGCGTTTTCGCGCTCGCAAAACCAAAGAATTCATGGAAAAGCAGAATGTTTTCTCGTTCCGAATTGTTCCTCGACCAATCTCATCTTCTATATAGGTTCTTTATAAAACGCTATCAAAACGAATGCATCTTATTCCTCTCTTATGATCCATAACACGTTCCTTGGAAACGTTTGTAAGAAGCATATAGCCAGGAGGCAATCGAATTGAAATTGACTAAAGAGAATGTTCGACTCGTAACAGACATCGCCTATCGAATCGAATTATTCGAAGCTCGTTAAAACAAGCATTCCAACAAAATTTACGCGTAAATTACGTGTATAACGTGTTCCTACGTTAGAAAAATCTACAAGTTCGTAACACATGTACAGTTTATTTCCGTTGCATAGTACGATATTTTTGCACCTTTGCTGACGCTCAAAATATCGAGTGAAACGATATGTGTATGTACATATATATATATACACAACTACCACCGTGACTGGATATCGCTGAAGCTCGATAACTTTGCGTGAACTCGCGACACCCTGTTGAAGTCTAACTATTAATGCGATTTGAAAGCTCTCTACTTTTGCGCAGAACTCGAGAAATATCGCAAAACATAGCACAACGAATTATATATCGAGCATTTCATGTTCGAAATTTACCAACATGGAAAAAATTATATCAAGCTCCGTTGAAGCATTGGTACGATATCTGCGTTAAAACTTTCTCTCCATTTGTCTGGCCTTTGTTTCATTTGCATGCAACATTGTTGGCAGAAATAAATGTTCCAGAGAAAGTACCACTTCGTGTATATATCAACGATATGTATTGATCCGTGAGGCGTTGAATTAAAAGTTTCAACAAGATTTCAAAACGGACAATACTTATTAATTGATACTTTTAACCGTTAAACGCGTTACAAGAGCATTCGACGATATAACACGAGTATAACGACGAAATAACACATTCTTCGACTTTATCCAGTCTATCCTACGCCTTAACAGATATGTAGATACAAATGGAGGCAACAGCGATGATGTCATTTGACACGAGTAGCACGACTTTAGGTCGAGCGAAACGTCTCGACAACGCGCCGGTGAATGTGCATCCGAGATCGCATCTGCAATTGTCATCGGTGTGCGACGGGGACCTTTCGAGCAAAATGCAATTCGCATAACCCCGTTAAAGTGTGTCACGTACCGGTACACGTCGCTCAAACATCGGCAAGCCTGATTTTACGCTTGGTTACCGCCATATGAGAGCCTTTCGATGACTCTCCGTTCTCAAAGATTCGTCCAATTGATCTTTTCCCGCGTGTTACATCGATTAAACGAATTACAATTTCCAGTCCCTGGATCTAGCTTCTTTTCCATTGGATCGAACAACAAGTTCATTCACGCCGATATTTCTACATCGTTTCGTCGTTTCTTCTCTTATCGCTACTCCAAAGTATTCTTATTGTTACTGATTGTCAATCAAATATCGTTCACCACGATATACGAGCGTCTGCTCGTTAACGTGACAAACTATATCGTTTGTCACCTGTTAAAGCGCAAACAACACTTTAATCGCAAAAGACTTTCAAACGCAAGCACGACACATTTCCTTTGATCGTTATAGGTATTATTATTTTGTTGTTTTCCTCTCTATGCGAGAGAAAACGAGTAAAATCATTTGTAAGAAGAGGATCGACCACGGAAACAGTTCTGTTTTCTTATCAATATACACGGCTTTTGACGGGCCACATCCACCGTGACGTGTGTGTAATCGACGCGAACTTCCGGTAAATCGGTTAACGTGCAGACCGGAAACGATAGGCCGCACCGTCGCGTCGCTATTAGAACAAGGTCATTAATGACGTTCGTCATACGTTTTTAAAACACTTGCTAACAAAGAATAGAATTTCCAGGATGAAATATCTTAATGTAAAATTTATACAGCTCGACAGGTATACCCAAGTAGAATCTATTTCTGACAGAAATACGTACATAGATGTAGCATCGTGGAAGAAAGGCCTGTGGTGGCACTCGATAGCAAATACCACCACTCGACACTAACCAGTGTCGAACGACGGCAGCGCAGTGGTTAACGCCTTAGGTTGCGAACGTGTTCGGAACCCGGGTTTGAATCCCGGCGGCCGGAGTCCGATTTTTCTTCCACGATACAAAAAATGAGAAGAAAAGCGGCCGTACCCAGCAGCAACATCTTCTACAGCGCTAAGCGCAGCTTACGATACTACATAGACGCTCTACCGCGTTACAAAATGCCAGATCCACAAATAAAGAAAATTGCACCATCCAAGAAATAGGAAATAGGAGATCTGAACCAAGACTCATTCGTCCCGATTAACTGGTTAAATCGCTTATTTCTTCCTCTCCTTTTACTTAGTCCACTTTGAACATCAAAAGAGACTAAAGAAATCTTTTCAAAACCGGTCTTGCAACAAAGTTCAATGGTTCGAGCACCTTGGATTCGCTGCATTCAACGACGCAATTATAACGAGAAAGATACAAATCGACAACGTAATTCCGTTGAATTGCACGCAGTTTCCCGATGAACCTGACCATACTTTCCGGCCATTGAAGTTAATCAGTTCCAGTGACTCGATACGCATGCAGATGCAATTGCGTTCACGCGACTTGCTGCCCGGTAGAGATTAGAAAAATTGCCGCGGAAACACCATGTATGCTAGCACAGATTACAGAATATGGAAAGTTGCCTCGATAGTTCCGACGAAAATTAGTTATCTATCCCTGTCTTCCACGATTCCTTATTAAATAAAGAAAATTCCTTCTTCCTTACGCGGCTCGGAAGAATTTCCTATTAAATATATTGTTGCGATCATTGTATTTCTCCGAGTCAAGGCAAGCCGAGTAACTTATTTATAGATACTTATATACCGAAATTAAGAAACAAATTTTAACAAAAAGCAAAGTCGATCGATTTGTCTTCAAAGAGACTCACGGTTTAAAATTATGAACTCTGGTCGGGATCGAACAACGATCTCTGCTGCAAGTTCGAATCGGTCCGCGCGAACATCGGTGCACTTCCACGCGCATCAAGAGTCGATCGAACGATCGCTTTCACCGCGGCCGTGATCCCCGGTGACGCAACTCGACGCGATGAACGGAAAAAGCGACGTTTAACATGGAGAAAATTGCGTCCCGCGTCGAGAAGAAAGAATACGTCCAACGAACCACTGGAACTCGGCCAACTAGAGCGGAAACGATGAACACGACGACCACCGGCGAACGGACGATCGCGGCAACCTTTCAAAGCCTTTCGATTCTCCGCATCGAAATGGAGAAAAGAGCGCAGCTACCGGGAGGAAGGGGGATTGAAGGGGGACGATGCGCCAGATAATAAGGGATAATACAAACATTGGCCTGGCTGGCGATCCTGGGCCCCAGTTTCTTCCTGAGAACACGTGTTCCTCTCGTTCGATCCAACTTTAATCTCGCGCGAAACAGCTGAACAACGAACCGATTCCTTCTTTCAATCGTATAGTTGCTGCGAGAGATACAGCGGAATTGTCAAAAATCGATCATCATCGATGAACTGAAATTCATAAGTTCCGAGAATTGAAACAAATAATTTGACATACGTACGAGTAATTGAAAAAGAATTCAGATCTCGTTGAGGACTGCGCGGTAACAATTCACAATTGTTTCTTTCTTCGTAGAATATTTTCAGAAAATGCGTATATTATACAACACTCTAGAGACGCGCAATTTGCTGTCGTTTACGTAATGCACAGATGTCATAAAGAAATCTGACATAATTATTAAGTAATAAAAAACAACAATCTAAACACGGTTACATTCGTCAGTGTGATTGAGATTAAATCATATTAAATTAACGTTTACTATACTCGTTACTATACGATCTCGCTAATATGTCTGTTTCATCGACTATATTCTATCTTCTCTTCGGGCAACGATCAGAAACAGCACGACAGACAGATGCCTCGGCATCTCTCTACCTGTTCCGATGATCTCAAGTTTAAATCGCGAACCGAAAGGAGAGGACTTTGGAAAAGGTAAAAGAACCGAGTCGGCAGGACCTGAGCAAAAGGCTAAAGCGGCGTTGACTAAGCTTTCATTTGGAAACCTTGGAATATTGTTACTAGATTGTTCGTGTTTGTTATTGCATGTATCATTAGTGCACGTAATGGATATAATAATGGATAATAATGTGTAGAGAAGTTAGGAAATGAGCAAATAACGAACTGCGCTATTGTTCTTTCCTTATAGAAAACGATAATTGTGTTAACATAGCTTATTTGCATCCTTCGAAACGAATTATGTTTCCAAACGGATAATTATGAAATATATTTGCGATTAATAATCTCGACTTGCAATATAGACGAATGTGACACAACTAATATCGATAGACGCGGTAAATGTCAATGAAAATATTTTTTCTCGATTATCATACGTAACGCGGGTTTGTTTGCATATTCAAACCGTTTCACAAAGGGAGGTATATTAATGGCATTCAAAATAAGTTCCAGTCCGGTGACATATCGACCCAGTCTGGCGCCAGCTTGTCTAACGCGAAACCAGGAAGCAATGCCATCGATGTTACAACACGTCTTACATGATATTATCCACTTTCTTTCCTTAATTACCCCCTATTTATAAACGTTATACTGTCTGTCTGTCATAATATATACCCTGTGCCGGCCAACTAAGAAAATGGTTATCGAAATTTGAATAACGATTATTATCACATCGACTGCGAAGCTTCGTGTTGTGTTCCCCGTCTCTAAGCAACACCGCATTGCTGTACGATTCGCCAGAAACGATGATCGACTGCGCGTCGAGACGATGTCGAAATTAGTGAAACTTACAAACGAATACACCTAGGATTAACTTTCGAACGCAACAAATAAACACCAGTAAGTATGACAACATTATTGCGCAAGTATCGTATTTCGATCGATGAACCAACTCTCCGCTCTCATTCGCGAATTTCAAATACATAACTGCCGCAAAATTGCTTGCGCAATTTTTACGATCGATAGCATTTTCATTTTCAAGATCCAATTTATATATCTACAATTCCAAGCTCGATACGACATGGGCGTGTTTGTAGCTTTTTTAACTTGTCAACTTTGATAATTGAAATTTAATCTCATTCCATTAACATTTATTATAGATGAATAACTTGCGTATTTTAATATTTATAAATATACGAACCTATCTATACACGATGTGAAATTTCAACAAATTATTATTGCCAAAAGATCAATTATATGGCCTTGAAAGCAAAACGCGTCGGCGACGAATCGATCAAAGATTTAAACCAACTACCGTGAGAAGTTCAAAAGTTGTACAAAAGCTAGGCAGCTTCTCGACAACTCTTCTCTGAAAAATAATTGCTTTCGAGGGTCCCCTTTCATCCGCGATGATACAAAGCGTGCAGCTGTTGCTTCCAGTCAGCTGACACGAAATGTAACCACCTTACTGGTAAACAGGGATATTGGTACTATCAAATACCATCTACGCATTAAGTAATTTTTACATTTACCTTCACATGATATAAGAAAATTAGTTACGGAAAATTGACAGACAGACAGATAGAGGGAGAGGGAGAGGGGGAGAGAGAGAGAGAGAGATTATTATCGTACATACATTCATGCAGATTATATACATTCTATAAGATACAAATACTCATAATATATAAATACTAAACTTATTTAAATTAAGAAAATCTGCAACGGAAGATATGTAAAAGCACTGAAGAGCAATATTCGAACAAAGAATTACCTTTTGCTCTAAAATCGACTAAATGCTAATTCTGTATTAAGGTGATTTTGGGAAATAAAATTACTATATACGCGGCGTATATTACTAACATATTTCACCGGAACACAGCTCAAAAATAGATTTTATGCGCACGTGAGTCAAATTGAGAATCGTGGCAGAATGAGACTCACAGAATTACTCGAGCCAGCCTCTCCGATTTGCATGCTATTTCCGAAAATAAGATGTCCAATAAGAGGAAAATGAACGACATGTGGATTTCGACCCCTGAGCACTTCGCCTTTACGAACACAGTACGATCATTTCTGCTAACGCTAGAATCCCGGATGCGCTCGTTTTCATTTTGATAAACACTATTTCTAACCACTTAAAACTACTAGGTTTTTGTAGCTTAATATCAGTTCGCTATATGTTGGATTTTAAAGAAAATATGTTAATTTTACAATCTTCGACAATTATGTATAGAATTATTGGTTAATCTTTATATTTAGCAAATAGAATAGAAAGATGATTAAATACGATTCGACGAAACAGTAACGCATAACAAGTGAAAATAAAACTTGAAAGTAAGAACATATAGGCATCTTTTTACATGAATTAGATAGTAATAAACGTGTACACATATATGCACGAAATGACTAAACGGTAAATACACTAGTAGAGTGAAATTTTTGGGATTCCAGCGTTAAATCGTTTCGATCGTTCCTAGCTTCGAAAACTAACTTTACGTAATATCCGCAAGGTCTTTGCGCAATTTCAAATATTAGCGATCCTTTCCACAGAAATTCACAGAAATCCACAGAACGTAAGACAGATAGAATTTACTGAATTTATAACGAATTCTATTAAAAGAGAGAGAGAGAGACAGACAGACAGAGAAAGGAAGAGTCGAGTCTGTACGTAGGTACATTACACATACAAAGTCCTAGGCAATATTTTGATTTGAGAAACAAACAAAACGAAATTTATTGGATTTCAGTTATCTCACCGTTCACGTCGACTATCCTAACACAAAGTTCATTCACGGTAAAAATTCACTATAAACATGCATTTATAAGGAAAGACTGAAACGCACAAGTGCCGTGAATCGATTATACATGGAAGAAAATGTTTATTCAAAAGCTACTGATCAACATTTACTTCCTAGTAAAGCGTACATTTCTTTTATCGTGGTTTGTAAGTGAGCTGATTGTGAGATCTACTCTGTATACCTGAAAGCTCGGATACATTATCTCCATATTTTCGTTTTCTATAATTAAGCATTAGTATCAAGGTCAAACGAGAGGATAAGACCGAAATATTTTAAACAGGTAAATACGAATTAATAATAATTGCTATTATAAACCTTTTGGGATAATTTCAAACGCCTATTTCGTATTTTTTTCAATCAAAAAATCCAAGCGAATTTTTCTTGTCGAATAAATAATCCGAAAACATTCGGGGGTTAGTGTGAGTTTCGATAAACCGATAACTAAATAGAAGAACGCGGCGTTCGAAAACGGCGAAACTGGCTCAGACGTGATCGATACTCGCTGAAATATCGATCTTTCCTCGAACAGTCATCTCTACCACGAACAATACACAGTCAATGTCTGGTTTATGGACACATTATTCTATTCACATCGCTGCAGGACGCATAACGCATTGTGAGAATGCACGCGTTTACAAAGAAACCACTTTTCCTTTCCCATGATTCCCAGTGGACGAAGGAAGACGGGAAAAAGAAACAAAAATAGAAAAGCATCGCAACAACTGTACCTGATATACTGGATATATCCATGTCTGGCGTCTTCGAGGAGGAACCCCGGGTTCCGCATCTCGACGCTCTCGAAGACCATCGAGTCAACACATGCCACGAGCCAGCGATCATAAACCTCTTTCCACGAGTCACGAGATTCGATCATTCGACGAATCTAGACACTGCACACCGATTCACTTCATGGCTCACGGATCCGTTCACAAACGATGCTTCGAGGAGAAGCATCTTACACTATTATCGAAAATCTCGACCATCGCGTGCGAGAAAACTGATCACCAAAAATCCTTCGTTCCGAGTCCATCGGTCGGTAAAGAAGGGACTCGAACGGAGACACTTGGAAATTCGGTGGCGCGAACTACGCGTTAGTCAGAATCCGATAAGGGCACGCGATAAAATGAGATACAACAACGTGTTCAAGCAACTGAGAAGGAACAAAACGGAATAGACGTTCACGATTCAACGTACGCGAGGCAACTGAAGTGCGGAGCGAATCGTGGAACAGTGGGAGTCCGGTTATACCTCTCGTCCCCTCGCCCCTCCATCTCACCGCTATTCGCACCGCAACCGACCCTAACCTAACCTATCGGACCGAAATGCGAGTCGGTCGATCGAGGAAAGCGTGGAAGTGTGGAAGCATGGAAAACGGAGGGAAGGACGTGTTCCATGGCACCATAACACATTTCCGCCCTCTGTTTACGATTCTCTGTGTATCTATATACAATTTCTTTGCGCATGCGTTCCGCTTCTACCTTTGTCCCTTATCCGTTGGTCTCTTATCGTAATTTAGAACGAATGGTGATGTAGCTTGGAAAATAGGGGATACGCTTGCAAAATGTAGATAAAGGGAAATGACACTCGAAGGCAAACAGGAATTACAGCGTCGATCTGTTACAGAATATAAAAATACATATATTTATGCCCCTACTTTAGGACCCGCCTCGTTCTCGTCGGGATGTCAAAGAACGGCAGATACAGTGAAAATTAGGGAGAATCTAATATGAAATATGTTCCAATCTCAAAGAAGTATCGATCTATAAAAAGCTGACAAAACGAAGAACAATTTTCCAAGTATCGTTACAAATTATAAATTACAGTTTCAATAAAAATATACTTTCGATCATGAAAATTAATTACTATGTGCCCTTTATTATTTTTATGTGTTGTTATTTTTATGTTATACGACGGTATAACAATTTCACGTTCAATTAAATATTACACAATACGTAATAGACAGCAAAATGTATATCACGAATCCACAGTATTTTCATCTTGGGTAGATACAAAGGAAGACCTTGAGAATTTTCTGTCATGCGTTTCACCCTCGACGGAACACCGAGATTTCAGATATACGCAACCATAGTCCTTTTTTTCTCTCTGCTTGTACGTGTGCATATCCATTCACAATCACAAAAGCTCGTATCTACGAAGGCGTAAACCATCAGCTATATTTTTCTTTTCTCTCGTTTTAAACCTCATCGCCAGACGGTGAGCCGCCAAAAATTTTTACCATCCGATGAACGTAGACAAAGGAGAACTCGTCTGATCGTTAACTCGATCGCTAATCCACTCACCCGCACGACGTCGTCTGCTGCGTTTCCCTCTTTTCTCTCCCCTTGCGCAACCCTTTGCTCTTTCCACGCACAAAGCGATCTAATCGATGACTGCTTATTTTTACACAGTTTGGTGGTTGATCATGGACTTTAATCGCCTTGAAAGAGTAGCGAGCCGACGCCAATAGAAAAACGAATAGAAACGAATAGAAACGAAGCGTATAATTATCGATCGCTTTGATATCGAATGACAGTTATTAACACGTTGCTTTTGATTTATTTATAATCGTTAAACCGTTTTTTTAACGAAGAAGCTCGTTGCTGTATACAAGACATTAAGAAGAAAACAATGCGGGATTATTTTATGTTATCAAAACTTGAAAATCTTACTCGCAATGAATTGGTGAATCATTGTTTGAAACGAAGAGACCACAACCTTCCAGTGTGGTGTTCCTTACGATCGTATAGACTATAGATGGATTATACAGATTGTCGCGCAATGGATACTGAAATCCTTGGAAAGTGATATCAATTGTCCAGAAATCTAGCGATGCCTACTCCGATTGTGTCAACAAAGAATATATCACGTCTATTGAATTTTTCCTTCTGAAACGCGATACGACGTGACGCTCGTATTTGCATAACTCTGACGAGAGTACTTGATTTGCAAAATCCACGAGGAAATCAGTACAAATTGTTGTATTAAAGCACAAAATATTTCAAATCTATTAAATATTTATTGAAGAAAAATATCTAGTGGTAAAGCTATAATTCAACGTTTCAACTTTAAGCTAAGCAAGCATCACAATTGTTGAATATCGATACCGCCTCTGGAACATCGTCGACAGGAAATACGCGCGACCTTTCGAACCAGTCAACGAGAAAAATTCGCGTCTGCGATAGAAACATAAATAGCGAGTGTTTTGTGCGTCTCATTACCAAGCCCATTGACAAGTGGGCGATAAACAGAGAGTACAGTGAAGAATCTAACAGCAGCTGCGGCTGCACGAGTCGAAGGTGAATGACCTCTAAAGAGAACTACAAACTAAAAAAATCAATGTATATCCAGCCACGGATGTACTTATCGACAGTCGTAGCAAAAATCAAAAACGATAGATACATTGGAAGAATTCTATGCTTTAACTTTTACGATTCGAACGGCGTTCGAATAAATTTCCACCTAGCTTACAATTTAAATACAATTTTCTGCTTCGTTCGTATCGTAGATATCGCAGAAACTATTTCGATAACGTTGAAAGAAATTTAATCGAATTGTCACGTGCATCGAATACAACCGTTTATTGGATTTTCAAATAAGATGTCACATTTTGTTAACGGTTTCACAAATATTTGCGAAATTCGATTGAAATGAAACACCCTGTACGGCTGTCGCTTTCCTCGGTAAGTGTATCTAAATGGCGTAACGGCCGTGTAGACACGCTCCGCATTTTACCGTGCGCATCTTCTGTGCGTTCAGCATCGAGCAAAAACCAGGGAAGAAATGCAGAAAGTGCCATGCATTACGTAAATACTCGGGCACAATAAGATACGCAAGGTGTTATTCTCTCTCGGACACGGTTGTGTTTAGTCTGTTTCACGCAAGTTCGCACGAATCCGCTTTCAGCGATCGTTGCGATGCCCGACGCGTTTTCTGCACGCACAAACCATTACCTCGTTCCTGGCAACGATGCCATTTACGACCAGGGGGCAATTAATGCCGAGAAATCGTCCCGACCGGAGTCACTTCTTTCCCTTCTTCTCCTGTTCCTTTCTTCTTCTTCTTCTTCTCCTTCTCCTTTTTCTTCTTCTCCTCCTTCTTCTTCTTCTTCTTCTTCTTTTCCTCTTTCTTTTTCTTCTTCTTCTCCTCTTTCTTCTTCTTCTCCTTCGTCTTCTTCTTCTTCTTCTTCGTCTTGTGAATGAGGGATATCAAACACGCAAAATTCATTAGTAACCGCGGCTTAGAAAAAGAAAGTCAAACTTAAAGAGAAACCGTATTTTGAAATGTTGCCGGTTTTTAAGTGACTTTTTGAATTTGTAATTCGAAAAGAATCGTCAATTCGTATAGTGTTCCGACAAGCTAATTAGTCGAATGAAATTCACAACTTAATTTTACAAAAAAAAAAAAAAAAAAAGAGAATCCATTGTTTGTATTTGTTTAAGAATTTAGCCCGTTATTTGAATGGAGAACGTCAATTTTCATCGTTGCTCAGATGACTGATTGGATTAGAATGATATGCTAGTCTAACAACAGCTTCTACGTGCCATGATTAATAACAGCATACCGTGCTTTTTTGTTTCTTCCGTGCAGCTAATGCAATATTCAATGCAGTCTGCAGGATTATTCTACGTATTAATTATCGGTGTGTAGATATAGGCTGAGGCGTTTACTCAACGGTACCCGAAGTGTAAACCTTGATAACATCTCGCATAAAAATCTTGTAATTGACGAGACTTTCGTCAGTTTGATATATATACTAACAATTGGGCTTAATAATCGCGTAGCATCTACATTTTTTTTATCTGATAAATATTTTATTCTATTACACCATAACGTGACACATGTATGTATATGTATATCTTTAGAAATCATCGACAATTTTCAAACGTAATTTACATTATACACGTTTTCCCACGTACAATTAATAGCTGCACGGCATCTTCAACTTACTTATCCATTTTTTAAAAATAGAAGCGTTTCGTTCGCTGATACCATGGTTTCCAGTTACTCGACTGCCACTGTATCACGAAACAAACCCATTCCGACACGCAACAGCGATTCTAAATTTAATATGTTTTTCCCCCATGGAGAGCATCAAAGAGCGGAGATACCGCGTAGTACGTACATATTTTGAATCTATGCTGTTTACTCGTGCAAGGTGCCATCGGTATTGTCCAAGCGGGCATCGTTAACGAAGGAAAAGATATGCAACGTCCGGCCATTATTCTCAACGAGACTGGCGGGTCTTTGTTAGTGAAATTTACGAACGACCGAGAATTCCGTTCAAGGTAGACTACCTTGGTCGGCTTCGATATCCAAACGGGTCGTCAGAATTATTCGCAACCTGTGTTTCTCCTTTTTACCTGATGCGAGCGGCACAATGGACGTTACAAGTGAAAACTCGATATTTCAGCACGATTGTTCCTCAAATACGAACGCACATGCCTGATTACTCGATCGCTCGATCGCTCGAATTTTCCGATCCTTCGAAAATTTGTACAGGTTTCACCTAATAAAGATCATTAATCAAGAAATTATATAGGAAAGCTAAGAAAATGTAACATGTTTCACGGAAAGAAATACAATTTCACCAGAATCGAGTACGATGCTCAGCGATGCTCCGACAACAGGGATTGTGGTGCACTTTCACGTTCCGTATGACCTACCGTCAATTCAATACCCGACCGCAAACTTATTAGCGTCTGCCACGGGAACCCGTTCCTATGAACCGAACGGAGCTTCGTGCGGAGGTTTGCCGTCTTCAAAAGGAAAACTTCCTTCCATTGTTGGCGACGTTTCTTCCGGACGATGGAACTTGACGCAGGATTCAATATTTGCAAAATCGCACGGCATAGATTTTATTGCTCGATAATTATGCTTTCTTCAATGTATCAAAGAGTTTCTGTATTTAGAGGCGAATAACATATATTTTATTGCTCGGTTGATATCGAACTTAAAGCTTAATCGCAAAGACGCAAGTTTGCTTGATCTATACACGAAGAGTAGTTGTCCCGATCATCTTTCTTCGACGATTCCTAGAAACTTCCCAATTTTTCCGAATTTCACCGAATTTTATCACAGGCCTACATTCTAACTATTCCAAAAGAACTGTGGTCAGACGCCGTAAGCAGGAGGAGCAGATTTCACGATAATAAACAGCGCACGAATAATCAGCGTTTTGTACATTCGCGCCCAAGCCAAATCGAATTGCTCTAAAGACAAGTTCAATTATACGTAAAATACTGCCGGCGGGACGATCGTTCGTTTCCGCGCGTCCATAAATCTGCCTCGTTTGTATGCGAGAACGCTCTCTTATATAGAGCTTCTCGTTTCATCTACAATCTACGACGATCTACACACATCGGTCACCTTTGTCGAACCGTTTACGGGGTGTACGTTTTCAGTCTATTAGATCAATCGAAAAATCCGACTCTTTTCTACCTTTGGAAAGGAAGAAAACCAAAGACTATCGTAGGCAAAAAGTGAAATTTTCAGTATTTGAAAAATAAAATTGGCGAAACATGGATTTCTCGATCCTTCCAAGAACGAATTGAACGTTCCAACTCGTGGAAGACCTAATAAGTAACTTTTTAGTATCCAAATGACCGGTAAATTTCGATTGAATGCTTATGTTCATAAAAGTAATCAATCGTTTCTCAATCAGTTGTTATTTATCAGTTGCTAACTATTGAAAATAGGACACCCTGTATATGTACGTTTGCAGAGAGGTGTTCACCGCTGTATGAATCGGCTGGCATGAATTACATCGCTCTACGACAATCGTAATTCTCATATCGTACAAAATTTTTTCGTCTGACTCGCATGGCACGAGTCTATTTCGAAGAGAATAAGCTCGCAAAAGCACCCAATATCAGCGACGATTCTCTTTCCACCATGAAGAGGAAACCATTCCTTTGGCTGGGTCGGACTATTTCGCGTCGTGACCTTTAACCTCAGCTAGGCTAAAGGTCACGTATCTGTTTATAAAACGGTTTTCTAAATGGCTTGGCCAAAAATAGTATGCAAAGCATCGAAGCTACTAAAAACTATCATCGATACACGTTTTTCAAATGTAATTTACGTGATTTAAAAATTATTTTTGGAAAGAAAGGAAAGAAAGGTATCGCAGCAAAAAGATCTATTGTACAAACATTTACAATCTTCTTCTGCTGGAAAGATAGACACCGCTGATGTTAGACTTACTGGTCAAATCGTATCGTGCGAGTTTTTAGACTGCGAAGCATCATCCCATCCCTGTGCTATCTCAAATTCTAAAAACGTTTTGCTCCTCGTCGCGGAAGATGTGAAAAACGTTGTCTGGGACAATTGGCCTGATCTCCCAAACTGTGAAAGCGCGTCGCCGTTCACGAAACGAGGAACCTTCATTTCCGGCACCTTTCCTGACTCTCAGAGAAGGTGATGATATTACACGGTCGCGACTTACACGGATTACGCAACCCGCAGCGTAGAAAGTCGAACGATTAAGGCAAGAAAAGAGACGAGCTCGCTTCGACTTCCTGCAAATTAACGAATGTTTACATCGCAAAGACTCAAGGAAGTTCGCACGAGACTTTCCTTAGGCCGTGGAGCTGGCTTAATTGAATTATTGCCAGAAGAAGGAAGCCGCGGGGACGAGAAGTCTTTTTCCCAAGAAAGGAACTCGTCTGCCTGATTAAGTAACAGTTCCTTGTCCTGAAATTATTTCCTGAGAACCGAGTTCGCGAACGCTTGCTTTCGATTAATTTGATCCGGCGCGTCGCACCGAGGAAATCGAACGGTGCTTACTTAACCTAAGTACGCTTATCGTTAGACTCCGGATGTTCATGCAAATGGATAGTTTCATAGAATGCAAATAGGGAAATTAAATGTATATTTACATTTACAGTAGGGAAATTTTCTGCGAAGGTCAGAAGATTTCCATGTATTAGAAAGATTAAAACGAGTCATAAAAGATTTATGACAAGGACTAGATAATTGGACATGAAATGACGAACTAAGGGAAGCTTAAAATTGATATACAAATAGTCTAGGTATACTACGGAATATTACAGTAAAATTTGAATAGAACATTTCTCATCACGTACCTAAGGGTCATATATTCTGATTCACACAGTCTATGAGAGTCACATAATACACGTTACACCTATACCTATACATGGTCAATTTTACTTTCTTTTGTTCGCCACTGTGGAATACTTACGCCAAATTTCAACCAAGCAGATCCGCCAGAAGTAAAAGAGGAAAAAAGAAAAAGCACGACTGAATATAAATATCCATCGAAAAGATTATCCCGTTTGCACGACAACATTCGCTTCTCGATAGTCAAAAGATGGTTTAGATGGCTTATACTTGGCAACGAAACGTGCGACCACAAGCCTCGAAGACAGGTTTTAATAAGAAAAAAATGTTGGCGAACGACTAGCCTCTCGGTGCAGCCACTCTGCGTGAATTTCAGCGATGGACAGTACGAGCAAAATTACAAACACTCCGCCAAGCTAACCCTTTTCGAATTAATTAGTTGATCGAATGAAAGATCGAATCGTTTGCTGCATCGTGCGATAAAAATCGACAGGTTGCCGTAATAAACGTAGTATATCCGTTTACTTATTCGAAGGACAAAAACCGCTTTGGATGCAACGGAGGATTCATCCGAAGCTCGATGTTTTGAAAACCGAAAAAGAAGGGATACCGATACAGGAATTTCTCGATATCCAAAGTTTTTTTGGCATGTACGAGGTACAAGAGGAGGAATACCAGGGAAGACGGTTGACAACTTTAGTGTACCCGTAGCTGTACCAGCCTTAATGGCACGAACCACGCGATTCGATCTTATCGGAGTTGTAGGCCAGAGTACGTAAACGCGTATTTACACGCACACACAGACGATCGCGTTCGTATATATCTTATAATACATTTAAGATGGAAGCTTCTGGACCTTTGGAAACTGGACCCCTTCGAGGGACTGATCGATTGACAAACGCGTTTCGATTCTAACATGTAACCACGGTGCCGGTAGCCAATGACGTTTCGTATCAACTAGAAACAGGTTTAAATCGCTGTACATTTCCGCCATCAAATAGAATCTCGAGCAGGCCGACCAAGGTCTTATTCTTTGCCGTTATAATTTGCCTTGCGATATAGCGCGATCACACGATCAATCAGAAGTGAAATTAACACGTTTCTGGTGTCGGAGCAAGCGAATTGACAGAAATACGTGGAGATAAGGTGCTGAGATTCTGGTCACGATTGTATCAAAGGATTTTTAATACGAGTGTTTTTCCGACCAGTCGCGGAGAGACGAGATCGCGAGGAAGCGCGTCAACGGGATTCGTAAATTCCCGTTACGATTTGACAATCGACGCCACAAACTGATCGATCCCCTATTTCGGTTAGGATAATAGAGCCGATTTAATTAGTATAACACTTGATTAACAGTTCAAAGATATTATATATCTCGAACAACTTTGTAGAAATGATAGTTACGTTGGTGCGTAATGTATAAGTTTATTAGGTGAATGTTCTAAAGATGATGAACCAGTGAAGTCTGGTATGACGATGCTGTTGCAAAGGAAAACTCTTACTCGGTGTAATAAGCCCACGTTTCCCCAATTTTTACCTGACTGAACAATAACCATAAGGAACGTCTCGACTTGAATGTATTTTATAACAATTAAGGGCCCTAACGGTAAAGTACAAATGCTTAGTTTTATGACAGTTCCTTAGGATTACTGCGGCTCGCTTAATTCTATGTCTGATAACCGCCTCGAATGTAAATAGTCACCGGACGTACAACAACGAGAAAGAAACAATAAGGATTAAAAGGGAACATTATCACATAGAAATATAATATCCTTACTTTGAGAGAAATGACGCAAAAGGTCCAAAGCATATCCAGATAACCGTTCTCTAATTGAAAATATATTTGTCTGACAACATAATAATTCTAGACATACTAATTTACGTCTAAAACTCACCTTTTACAACTCCTCGCCGCTTCGTCGTCATCTGCTGGCGCACCAGCACCAGAATCCTGAAAAAAGAAACGAAAAATCAAACCTGATTAGTAACAAAGTGCCGCCAGCCTAATAATTTGAAAATTGTTCATCTGGCAAAGCAACTTTAGTAATCGCTGCTTCTAGAATCTAGAGTCTTTAATTTGATCCGTGTACATAATGGAATACAGCACTTCCCGAATAAAGAGAATATACGCTTCTTGGATCCCTGGCAAAGATAATTGAAACGCGAGCGAAACGAAAGCCCGAAGAACGTAGCTTTCCAGCTAAAGGCAATTTCGTTCAGGATGTATATCCACCTGTTAAAATAGGACAAATTCTTCCTGTATATAGATTCATATATGCGCGTACATAGTTTTCACCGAATTAAAATTTGTCTATTTTGAAAGAAATTATATTTGTGGATACCATTAATCCGAGAGCGACATTTATTATGCAGCGACCTAATAGAATTAAGCTAACGTAATTGTTGCTAACGTAAATATCACGAGCCAATGAATTGGAAAACCTCCTGATTTACATATTCAGCGCTTTAATCAGCAATCTCGCGTCATGAAAAAATCCAAGTAGGTATGTACGTCTATTTCAAACGTATATATGTGTCCGTGTTATAGCTGTTTGAATGGCAATAAAAATTCATAACTGTCGCGTATGTTAATTACAAAAATACGCGTTGATTATTTTATCAACAAAGATAAATCTCGACGTCGGTGAATGAAACCACACGTGCACTTACACGTGTCCGATGCACACTCGAGTGTGCGTGGTGAAAAAAAAAAAAGGCAGAACGCCACGCCACCAGCTAAGCACCTGTTAAGGCTGCCTTTGTTAAACGATTTTACGCGTTGTGCCTCAAAGTGCCAACCACTTGCCTTCCGCGGGTCGTTATGCGATAATTCGCGCACCCGCTACAAAGGCTACCGTCGCTGATACCAAAGACATCGAGCAAAATTTATTCGAACAAAGTTTACGTAAAACGAGCAGAGAGCAAATTATTTTCGGCTAAAAGCAGCCACCGCTCGCTGGAGATTCCGTATAGGATTTCAAAGAAATCGTTTCAAATCTTTTACCCCGAGTCGTTTAATTCCATTAATTTTCCAATTTTCTTGCCTCGTGAGATCTAAGAAATATGAAACAAAGTATTAAGTCTTAATCTAAGACTTAATACTTATGGGTTGATTAGATATAAGGTATCAAACGTGTTAATAAAATATTACAGGGGTACCAGGATACTGTCGTTGTCGAGCATACCACGCAGAAAACGAGCCTTTAAAATCAATAGGCCTGTGTCCCCTGTCGAATCCACCCCCTCTGGACACGTTAGAAAAATGCAACTACCCTTTCGGACGGTGAGTGCACTTCGTAGGCCGCGAAGCATTCAGCGCATGCAAAGTGCATGATGGGAAACGCGAACCCTCTTTCGGCTCCCTTGCTCCGAGGACCCTGCGAGTTAGTCACCCCCCTGAATCTCTCATTGCATCGTGGAACATTTTCTTCGGTATCGCATAACGTCGCCCACGAGATTCCAAGGTTCGACGCGTACCAAATCTAAGTTATTCGTTTTAAGATAAACGTCGCAATCAGATGTATTATCTGTATTAACATCAAATTCCACTATCCCCCATTCTCTGTTTATTCCTCGAATTTGAAAGATTCCAAAAATTAGATATAATTGCTTGAAGCCAACTATAACAATAGCAATTTGTAATTACGGTTTTCGCCGTGCGATGTGCGAGACTTTAGTTTTCCTCAAAATAACGGGTAAAACTGTTTATGAAAGATAAAATAGAAGTAATGTAAACTTTATAAAAAGAAGAAAAATTAGTAATAGTAGATAAGTAGATAACAGCGCAAAAATAAAGATATACAATCAATAATGCAATACATGTTCGTTCGAGAACAATCGTAAAACGAGATTCGATCAGAGTGTTTGAAAGGGGACTAAGCTGGAAAGGGAAGCCCTTCGCATCGATGAATTGCAAATAGTGCAAAAGCGATAACTAAAATCACATAAGGCAGACGCTCGCAACCCTTTGCGTATAACAGCGATCTTGTACTACTTTACGCAAATACCAAATCGTTAAAGCTACACACCTAAAACTCTAAATACACCGCGTGTTATTGAGTTATCCGCCTTTATCAACAACTATTTTTACAGCTAATAACACGATATCACGTTACAACGATTTGACGACGATAACACGTTACAAAAATATGTTGTAATAAAATTCTGTCGTTCCGTCTACCAAAATAATTTGCAATAAAAACAAAAAAAAAGAAATATTATAGTAGAAGGAACCGGCGAAGCAACGATCAGCGATCAGAATTCGCGTTCACGAAAATGAAGATAAACATCTGCGTTTATGTTTATATCTATCTTCGAATTTCTCGAGGGAATTCATCCTGCGTGGTCATAAAGCAACGGTTGCTATTAGCACCGCAGCGCAATTTTCCATCTGTTGCTAAAAGGAAAATTACGCCACAGTCTTCTAATCGTAATTTTCAAACCGAATTGCACGCTGATACGAATGCGATAATATTTACAAAGATATATGCACCCGACTTTCGAAACATGACCAGATCGGAGAGAAAAAAGATCAGAGGAAATATGGTACGAGCGACGCAGTTTTTTGAAAATTCACTACAAAAATAATAAAAATATCTTTGAAATTTCCCTTCGTAATCACAATTTTAAGAGATAGAATTCAACAACGTAAACCGGCTAGAAAATGAAATACTACATTCACGTAACGATGGCTTTCAACGAGTTAATTTAACACCATTTTCTATACTTTGGCAAAGTATATTTACGATGAATTATTATCATGTACTACATACTACCGTGATACGTTGAGTCGACCAAAGTTTTCATATACTTGCGGCGATCGTCTATTTCGTTCTGTCCTGTTTACTTTACGAATCTCTGGGATTAACCGCTTCTTTACGCTCATAGAAACTTTTGTCGGTTTGAAATTCGCAGAAATTCTGAGTACTTTCGAACTGGTAAAAACTTTGAGTACTGTACTTTACAACTGGCAGAAACAACTGGCGCTATTTTCCGCTCCATTTATCGTAACTTTCGTTTCACATTGCCATTATCATCTCGCGCAGCTTTTCTCCGTATCAAGTTCGAGTTTATTTCCTAACGAAATAGCAAATGGTGCAAAGTTGGAAGGAAAGAATCGCAAGTACGGCATCTTCGCACAGCTTAACGCAGCTTTTATCTTTCCCGCCCATCCTTGAATCGTATCGATCCTCGAGATCTCTCCGCACCAAGCAAGAGCCCATAAGAGCGGAAGAAAAACCGATAATTTCCATAGTTACAGCTCGTTTCAGTTGATCAAGTTTATAAGCAAAGAAGGCTCAGCACGTTGCTCCTTCGTGTATTCGTGTCGAGAATACCGGACCATAGAACTCTCCATATCTGGATAAGTAAACTGGCTTTGGTGGACAAGAAACGCCACTTGCCATCTCTTTATCAGAGAAATAAAGTACCACAGGGCAGATTTGAACGTTTATCACGTGCTGCTGGAATTTAAATAAGCTTAGTCCCGTAATGTCCTGTAATATCTTTAGCACGCGCTTAGAAATACATTCCATGTTAGTAGTAAAAAATGATCGAGATACGTCTATATATTTGTAATAAACGGAAGTTTATCAAGATAATTATAGAAAAATGAGCTACACATGAAAAGGATGCTTTTGAGAGAAATGATTCCTTCCGAAACTATTTATTATCTGGCTTGGAATTTTTTTAATTAAACTTACGATATAACAAAAAATATAATTAAATCTTTAAAATGAAACAGCAGGCAAGATGATATAAGACAAGAGGCTAAAGACAGTGTCCAGACATTAGCTCTTGAGACGGCCATCTCAGAAACACTGAACAATAGGTCCACTTCGAAAGACATACTCCCAGGCATTTTCTACATTCGTGTTTACTTTCTTCGCAATGTGCGATAATCAATAATGCATTACACGTGAAATTTTGATCCCAATTATCTATAGAAGTACAAATATTTCCTTGTGAAAAACAGAGATACACACTAATTCAGGGGTTTACATGGTAAACGATGTAAATAGTTTTAGTGGAAAAGAATGTAATGTCATGTTGAATGTAGTGGTAAAAGTACTACCACGAAGAAAAGTTCAAATCGCAAATTTCTCGGAATTAGTAGGAACCCAATCAACTCCAAATTCACTTCGCAGGAAGCCAACCATTATGAATCGAAGCAAACGCGAAATGTGGAAAGAACGTTCGAT
The DNA here is from genome assembly GCF_000188095.3 of Bombus impatiens. Taxonomy (NCBI): domain Eukaryota; kingdom Metazoa; phylum Arthropoda; class Insecta; order Hymenoptera; family Apidae; genus Bombus; species Bombus impatiens. The sequence goes on from NT_177499.1 coordinate 613,118, forward strand.
CGTAGCAACAAGACATTGGCGAAACATGTTATTTTTGATATTTCACAACATGTTATTGTTGACATAGATGACACATGCAGATTTTCACTCGAATTACTAGAAAATCCTATAACAGTCTGTTTGCAATAATCATAAAGTGCCTCGTAGGAAAATTTATCTCGTTCGTTGTTTAATTACGTTGCAATTACTTAATTACTTAATATCGAACGCGATATACCAGTTGCATAACGATTAAATAGAATAGGATCCGAAATACTTCTCCGTTATTTTTCGCAAAAACGTAAAAGATTTTTAAAGAAAGTATAGCATATTAATTAAATTTCGTTTCGTTTTCTTTCGTCAAACAGCTTTTCAACGTCGCAGAAAAGCTCGCTTTGTCTTCCGATTGCATCGTGGAAAAAACTAATCGTCGAAAGGACCGCCCCGTTTCCAAACCAAATCAGGATGGGCGAACAAACCAACGGCAGGCTCGTGATTGGTCATCGTTGAAGCTGACAAAACGCAGATTTTGCGAAATGCAGACTCTACTCGTTTCAGCAAAATCATTCTACCGGTGGAAGGAAACGCACTCGTCACGGCACTCGTTTTCGAATAGGAGATACGCATACGCTGGAACCACGTGTTCCTTTCGCTCTCTTTTTCAACTTTCTTTCGTCGCACCGGTGTCGTAGCGAGTTCTAACTCGACAAAGACAGTCACCATCATCGCGACGCCACCACTGCTGACTCCGGTGCACACGAGTGTCGCAGTCGCAAGTCACAAGTCACAAACAATCGGTGGCATTGCGACGCGACGCGACGCGACAAACCCTGACGATGCGGGGGTACATTCCTCGAAAAGCGAAACTAAGAAGCTCTTCTTGTTCATGGAAAGGATATTTTGAAATTTTTATTATTAACCCTTAAAGACTATCATAACTGAAATTTCATTCACAAGAGGAAAATTTTATTTTAACATTATCGTCCTTCGATACCACCGCAATGTTATTCGTAACTCCCACAAGCAATAACTTTTCTGCTTTTCATCTAATAATATGCGGTCGGTCGAAAGTAAAATTTTAGACTTCCCAAGATATGTAAAAATAGCTAACCTATAAAAAAAAACTTTTTTTTTTCTTAATGCGACGTTTATGTTTGGTTTATATATACATGGAAAGATTAGTAGTTGTAAAAGATGTAAAAGTTTATCCCTCGTATCTGAATTGGTATAATCCATGTGGTTCGTATTATACGGTTTGTATAGCCTGTGTTCGTTAGCTACAAATTCGTTAGCTATATTTCCATTCTTATTTTTATTAAAAATCTATCTATCTTTTCTCATGAAACGAAACGCAAAGATCTTGATGCAACTAGATTTGCAAGCGCGTCTAGAAAATCATGTAATCGCACACAATTGAAAAAGATACAAAGATACCAGGTACGATAATAAGTCACGCATGAAACGAGTCATTTTGTACAATTAATTGATATAGATTTCCAGGAACCATAGTCTATGATACAAACATGTGTGACTCTAGCGAATTAGATAAGTGACGATTAACCACGTACTCGTGCGGTGTTGCGTTGTAGTCTTTGGTCGCGGGAGGGAAACGTCAAAACAACTCTTTGTTTACCGCAGACATAGTTTATCTATGGCCACAAGCTTCCCTCGCTCACCGTCACTACGTATATCGAGCAGAGAACATGGAATTTTCACAATTCCCTTTTTCAATTGGCTATCAATACGCCAAATAAGGAAAGGCTGTTCGAACAGACCCGAACGATCTCTAATGTATTTGCGACACGGTATTTCGAACAGCGATAATGGTAAATTTCAAAACAATGCATTCCCAGTAAAAATTGACAGCAGCTATCGACAAAGACGCACAGAAGCAAGAAAACTTACCGAACTCTGCGGGGAATTGGATATACTTGGAGACCGTTGCACGGTGACCAACGCCATGATAAGGACCTGCCACGTTGTTGAGATGTTGGAGACAACACTCACTGTCACTATGCACACACGTAAAAACGGTCGGATCGTTTGAACCACGGAAAAACGATCATTTTTCACGCACTTCTAACGGCATCACGCTCGCGGCAGCCATATTCGATACGGTCTAACGTAGCGGCCAGTCTACGCATGCGTCTAGCCACGGCGTGCGCACACCCGCGATTTTCCTTATCATACAATGACGTCATAGTCATGGACTACACATTTTCATTTCTTTAAGTATAAAGTATAATAAACTTACCTCGAAATTATAAAATTAAAATTATAAATAAACCTAAATCCGTACCTTCGTAAGAATCTGATTGCATCGAATGATGTTACTTATTTTTAACATATACAGTACAAGCATGTAAAAATTACAAAACATCGAATGATTGTCTTTTCAAATCTTTCTTGTAATCATATAATTCTGAATTAATTTATACTTCGTTTGAATATTATTCTCTTAAAGGTTATAAAACAAAATATATTTATACAATTCTTTATTTTCCATACTTTCTATAACATTTCTTGTAACTACCGACAAATTTATATTTATTACGTTTACATTTATTTATGGCTATAATTATATTTGCGAAAAGATATTTCTATACATATAATATATATAATATATAATCGACATATTTTTGTAAGATATCGAAGATTTCGTACAAAATTTTACAAAAAATTGTTACCGTCGCGCTCGCGTGTTCTGTTATTTTGATAATATTAATTATGAACTGATTTGCGTATGTGTAGCGTAAATTCATGCGTTTAAGATGTTTCAAAAGTTTATCGATATTAGAAGAAGAAGTTGAATATTGGATATGTCAGTGAATCGATTATAAATCGAGAGATCGAAACCGCGTTGGAAACGTTTGTACGATATATATACAATAATACATAAAGATCGCATTACACGTAAAATAAAAATTGCGTATCTTATATTTCTTAAACCAAAAGACAGTATTATATTTATATTTGTTCAAAAATGTCGAAAATTTTTACACCAACAAATCAAATAAGATTAACCAACGTTGCCGTGGTTCGTATGAAAAAAGCAGGAAAGCGATTTGAAATTGCTTGTTATAGGAACAAGGTTATCTCATGGAGAAATAAACTGTAAGTCTTTATCAGACGATCAAATCTAAAACGTACGTTACATTATTCGTATTGTACGTTCTTGTCATCTAACCTATACGTATTTTGCCCTTATAACATATCTTACTCTCTCTCTTTTTATGTACACAATACATATTAAATTTTCTATTAATCGTAATAACAGAATTACATTTCAGAGAAAAAGACATCGATGAAGTTTTACAAACACATACAGTATTTATAAACGTTTCAAAAGGTCAAGTAGCAAAGAAGGAAGATCTTGTAAAAGCCTTTGGTACAGATGATCAGACAGAAATTTGTAAGGAGATTCTCACAAAAGGAGAACTTCAGGTTTCTGACAAAGAACGGCATTTGGCTTTAGATTCTATGTTTAAAGATATTGCTACAACTGTTGCTAACAAATGTATAAATCCAGAAACTAAACGCCCATATACAGTAACTATGATAGAAAAAGCCATGAAGGATATACATTTTTCAGTAAAGCCAAACCGAAATGCAAAACAGCAAGCTTTGGATGTAATTCCTCAATTACAGACTATAATGCCATTAGAACGAGCTCAAATGAGACTCAGAGTTTTAGCCTCAGGTAAGGAGGCTAAAAAGATAAGAGATAAAATAGTAAAGTCAATAACAAAATTAGAGACAGAAGAATGGGATAACGGAACGTTAAATTTGATTTGCTTAATCGATCCTGGACATTATAGAGAGATAAATGAATTAGTAACATCCGAAACTAAAGGTTCTGGATTATTGGAATTACTTAATTTAAAAGAAATTGTTGAGGGGGATGAAGTTTTAGAATAAATAATTAATTTTATCGAATGTTGTTATCGTCTTTAACCTTTATATACATATATATATATATATATTGTATATATATATTTATTTTCATATTTAAATTTGAAACTGTACATTTACAATATTTTTTTCTATAAATATTTTTCTACCATATATGTATATATATAGCAACAAAAATTTGTTGCAAAATGATTTCTATTTAGCAATCTATTAATGTATATATAATATAATTTTAAAGATCTACTTTATTTTTGTTACTTAAATAGACAGATGTACTTTAATGAAATCGTATGTAATTATTTAGAATTAACAAAACATTTTATGAATCATGACCGCTTTATGCGACAATATGTCGAAAAATCTCTGTATAATATTTTAAGGCTATACTGTACTTTCAACTTTTTTTTAAATCTTTATATATCAACTACATTAATATATTAATCAATTACTATGTACATTTAATAATATAGTAATATAGTAATACAATATAATCAGTAACTGACATTTATAATTTCTCATTATAGAATATTTACAATGTGTCTACTTTAAAAACATATTTAAAAATAATATTATTGCAAAATATTTGTGTAAAGTATTCGGTTATTTATATTACTTTTACAATAAAAGCAGTAGGAAATAGTCTACAGATTTTTGTTTTATAAAGTCTATAATTCAGTTATCCTCATTTTTTTCAACCTCTACTCTAGGAATATATATATTTTCTGTACGTTGATCACACTTTGCTGCAATTCTTGAGGTTGTTAATAGAAAGTTTTGTAATTTGTTTAAATATATTTGTGCCTCCTTATTTAATAAACCATGTTGAACCAAAGATGCAACATTTCGTTCTACACGTTTGCATATCGCTTTTGCTGAGTGTAGCATAGAACAAGCTTTACCACCACCCTATTAGATTATAAAATGAAATGTAAGATATTTAATAGAAAGTGTAAGATGGAAATGTTCTTTTTACCGGAATAATATATGTTTCCTGGGGAGGTAGTTGATTGGCATATTCTGCTATCCATTCGTCCAAATCATTAATATGTTTACTTTCAAATGCTTTAGCTTTTCCAGGTATTGGTTTTGATATAGCATGACTCAAATCAAACAGAATCATCTGCACCCTCTTTAATTTATCAACATAAGGATGTTCAACTTTACTATCTGTTGCAAATTCCCTTGCCAACCCTATTTGTGCTAATAACTCTTCCGTTGAAACAAGAGCATTAAATGTTACATCATTTTGCGTAGTTATATCTGTGTCTATACTTGATAATTGTAAATCGCTGTCTTGCATAGAAACATTTTCCTTTTTCGTTACTTTTGATGCTGAACTGCTACTGTAATGAAATAATTTTATGTTGATGTTGCCTTCACTAATTATTTATACATACCTTCTGCAATTTATTAAGAATTACATTTATGTGAACGTGCTAAAAAATCATTATTTAATTCATTATTACAGAATATTTTTTACATTTTTTCTTATCCATGACAAAGTAAGGAGATTTATTAAAAAATATACTTCATTATATACAACAAACAAAAGGAACATATAACAAGTCTTGACAGTTTTTATAGTTTCCTAGCGTATAATCCAAAAAGAATATATTAACATGTGTTCAAAAGCAATAGATTATATAAAAACAAATAATTTCTATAATATTTCTAAGTTGCAAATATACCAAATCTGTTAATGTAGCAATTGATAAAAATAAAGTTATAAGACATTTATAGACTAATGTCTATGATATTTAGATGCAACATCAAATTAAGATTTTATACTTATATTATGACAAAGGCTATTAAAGTATAATAAGAAAAAGAATATCACAGTAAAATATATATTTTATGGCCCGATATTGATGACATGTTATATCATAAAGTATAAAATAAGATTCAGGTTATATTAAACATTTGTCATGTACATAAATACCTATTTCTAAATGATGCCCATAAGACAGTTTTATACAACAAAACAGGATTTTTCCATACACTTCTAACTACTTCCATATCTATAATGAATATCTATAACATAAACGTAATTACGTCAATATAGTATGTATTTCTAAGCGTAATAGCTTTAGTTAAAGTAAGAGAGTAACGATAACGACATATCAATCGTTAGACGTTAAGTTACTTCGCAATTTGTGATCATGCTGCTGGTTAAACCTGCGCGTTACAGATGATTTTTAAAAGTTTTGATTCAATGTACTATATAAAGGGATTATATATATTTACAAAAAAATTTGTATGAATCGAATTTTTATTCCAAGAAAATACACATATCTAAATATATATTAAAATACGTAATTAAGAAAAATGTATTTAGTATGTAAGAAGAAAGCAACCAGATTTCACGGGCAAACATTTTGTCTTTTGAAATGCTTTTTATTATTTGTATGATTTAAATTGCCTGATTTGCATGTATACAAAATTTTATCAACTATGTGGCAATTAAAAGAATGTAAAAATTTTCATGCATTGTTTTAACGACAAACGGTAAATTCCTGAGTGATTAATATCAGAACTTTTCATTAAATATTTAAATTTTTATTATGGGCTCTTTGTCTCTATCACACTTTCTAGCTTTGGAAAACTCCTAAATAAATAATTGGAGTCATCTATAGTTATAACAGTACTTACATACGCACGTACATGTGTACGTAACTGGTGAAACAAGAGCTGATTTAAAAATTTTACAGAATGAAATATTTTATTTCATAGTTACGTTCCATATTTATACAAAAGTTGCAAACATTTAATGTACAAAGTGGTAACTTGATTAAATCAGAATTTAAAGAAAAAAAGGGAAACCTGATACAAAATAAGGCTATGAAATAATAAATAAAATTTAGTAAAAGAAAGCAACAGAATTGTCTCTTAATAATTGGTTTATTAAGATTACTTAATTGGGAAATTTATATTATAGTAAAATGAATTATGTTTGTGTATTTAAATTCTAAGGTAAAATTATGAAAATCACATGTAATTTATAATATGGAATTAAATGTATTTGTTATCTTTAAACATACAGTTTTGTTCATTTGATACAGATACTTATAAACTATACATAGTAGGCATAAAACATTTAAAACGCATATTCAGTATGTAACATAAAATTCCAATCATCATCATCGTTATATTACTATTTTTATGGCATGTATAGGTTTACGATATTGCACGAAATATCACAATGTTGCTGTTATTATGAAATATATAACATAGGTATATCATTTGACATTAATTTTTCAATTAATGCCTTTTAAATACAGTTCATTACATCAATAATATAACAGAATAAAGAAAAATTATTACATTATGATATTATTAAGTGATACTTATGGCAGTTAGATGAATTAAAGAATTATATCATATTGGTATTGATATTATTTGTAGAAATACCAAAAAATCATTTTGTATAACATAGTATTCTTTATATATTTCTAAGTTTGCTTTGAACAATCTCATACAATAGTAATGAATAAATGCTTATTAAAATTGAACTTAAAATGCAGTGATATTTAAAATTATAACAAAATGTTCAAATATATGGCTGTTCCTATAAACTTTTACTGTACATTTACCTTCTTGGAAACGAGAAAATTAACATAAATAAAGCTTCAAATTCGTTCTAAATGTATATACACTGTACATTAATACTTTTATAGAATATGATATGTAATTTTACTACTTACATTGTTACGACCTGACAATCTATCTGTTTCATACATATTATAGTTTCTATTTTCATTAATTATAATAAATAAGTAGTATACCACTTTTAATAGTCATAATGCACAAAATCCATTTTACGATGTCTAACATTTTATTAAATTATATTATTTCAACTAAATGTTAGATTTTGAGGTACCCTTTTATCGAGTTGAGTGCATATATTTTATTTATTTGTTATATTAACAATGTATTATAATAAGTTATCATTGAAACTTACTTTATATTTTATAATTCTATTTATTTATGAAAATTATTATGTCATGTTCAGTCACCCACATTAATTTTTTCTTGTAGTATTTGGTAGTAGCAGGCCTAAAAGATATATATTTATATATATACATATTGTTTAAGCTCTAAAATCTTATATAGAGTTTCTCACGGATATAATATTTTACCTTAAGGGTAGTGAACATAATTCCAAGTTCTCCGTTTTGTAAATAAGGCTCCATAAAATCTTCTATAAAATGTATTTCACTGCCCAATTGTAATACGCTGGCACGGACAACAACAAAACAAAACACAGGAAATAATTCATCCATTGTCCATAAATATGTAGTCCCCAATTGCTTTTGAACTGCCTATTATAAAAATCATGTGAGATTTAACAAACAAATAAAAATATACAGCAAAGAAGCTAGCTTACTTGTGTCATTTGTTCAAATGTATTCCTAACGACTAATAACTTTTCTAACGGAGAAAACGTGGTTTTCAATTGTTGTAATGTTTCTATTGCCTCGCTAAAGTACGGTTCACTTTGATACGGTAATCCGTTTTCGTTTAAATTCATTACGTTTGTATTCTTCCAAAATTTTCTGAAATTATTATTTAAAATTTAATAAAGTCACTGTCATTTTTGTATTTTCAACGATATTACTCACTGATCGATGTCCAAAAAAGCCATTAGCGTTATATCAGGTTGCTTGTTCCATTTCATTAATCTTTCCCAATAGGCATCATCTTCTTTCTTATTATGTAAAGCATACAGTACAAAAAGTGCTGAATGCACACGAGGTAACAATATTGGATGAAGTATCGCTGCAGCACTTATAACTTGACTAACAACAAAGTACAAAGTTAAAATAATGGAACATGATATTTGTATAATTATGATAAATAAATAATAAATCATATAGAAAATTAATTAAAACATACTCTTCTTCTTCATTTTCTGTTTCTAATACGTATTCTTTACCACCTCGGGGTAACGCCGGAAATAACAGAGTAGCTATTTCATATATTCTTGATGTGATACTACGAAGTTCAGACACAGCATGACTGAGTAATAAAGGGTGAACTCTTACACCACCATACGTAGCTGTATATACAGCAGCAACTTCTGTTAAAAGCGCTCCTAATGGGTGAAGTGAGCTATCAAACGCTTTAATCAAGTACTTATGAATTTCTCTATAACTTTGAATTGTAAGTTTATCTCTCCCAAAACAAGGAATTTTATCCAACTCATCAATTACTTCGTTATTTTTCTCTTTACCGGTACTAGTAATTGTCAGAAGTTTCTTTCGTTGTAAAGCTTTTTGATGTGACTTAGTTATTATACTAGCGATATTTTGCCAAACACGTTGTGTCTCTGCAGACTTATCAGTTATACCAATAGCTTTCGAACCTGGTTCAGGTACACCAAGTTGTTGATAACATTGCCTAAATATAGCTTTCCATTTTTGATCTGGTGATACACATAATTTACCAAAAGATCTGTATTAAATAAAAACAAATAAACTTAAAATTACGCTCAAATAAATATTGCTCACAATAAACTACTTACGTCGGTTTCGAATTAGTTTGTATATTTCCGCTAGCTTTATTCATATGTAATGTTGCAATAACTTTTACTCCTTCGTTCCATGCACCATTCATATTACCTTCCAATCTGTCACCACTAGTGAAAGTTAAAGTACCTTTACCATAAAAAATACCAGCTGATTTAAATTCACCTTCGTAATGAGTACCATCTTCAAACACCATGACTCCATGACCCTTTTAGCATAAGCATTTTATTTCAACATTTTATATTTACTAAATTTTGAATTATTTTGAATTATTTACCGTTAAAACGTCTTGCATGAAAACTCCTTCATAGTAAATACCATCTAAAGTTACTATTAAACCACAACCATGTTTCATACCATTACTCCATGATCCTAAGTATTTCTCGCCTGAAATAATATACATACTGTTCAATAAAACAATACTTATTTATAAAGATTTAATTTTACTAGAACAACGATTTCTTTTCCTATTTTTTAATTACGTTATAATTACCTGTCATAATGTCGTCCATAATTCCATATCCCTGTTTAACACCTGCAGCCCATTCCCCAATATAAACAGATGCGACAGATGCCATAAAATGACCTTCCTTTTTAACACCATGACCATGTGGTAGTCCGTCTTTGAAATATCCTTCATAAAAGTCTCCATTATTGTACCTAGAATATTTTACATTACCTTCTTATATATTGTATATTTTATTTATTTACGCTTAGAATTTAAATTGTTATTTAAAAACTGACTTCATCGTCCCATATCCATTCTGTTGTCCATCTTTCCACTGTCCTTCGTATACACCTTGTGATGGAATTTCCATTTTACCAGTACCATGAATAATACCTTTATGAAATTGTCCTGCATATTTTCGTCCGTCAGGCCATTCTAATTTTCCAGAACCGTGCGGCTTACCACTCAACCAGCGTCCTATGTACCAAAATAAAAGATAGTATTTTTCGTATACATATATGTATATTTATGTACCTACATAATATTCATCATTTGTATTATAATTTTAAAATATGAAATATGATATAAAACGCGTGAGATACAATACTGTTGTTAACGACATACGAACCAGTATATTTTGCATCTTTGAAAACACTGTGCTTAGTGAATGAGAATGAGCTAGAACGTACTATTGGAGGCACATGTCCAATAACTCTTTGTAGACTACATTTTATGCCATTTTGTAGAGCATACAGCCATTCATTTCGTTCAGAAGGTGTTGGAGTATATAATACAAATGTGTCCTCTGGAGCTACTACTGATATAGCATTCTGAAACATAGAAATACAAATACAAAAATTGCACGTTTGTAAATGTACATTTATATTTGAATTCCAAAGAGGTTTACTTAACATACTTGTACTATTTCAGAGTCTGGTAAAGGTTCTACCCATAGAGTTTTAAGTGGATGTACCACATGAGATGTACCAGTAACATGGATAAATATATCAGTTAATAAAACAAACCAATGTGTAGAAAATCTTCCAGAATTAAGTATTGATAAAGGATGTGCTCGTGACTCTCTAATAAGTCTTCTATCAGGAAATCTTAATAATTCCCCAAGTTTCCCAGAACTTTCCCAAAATAATTTAGTTGCTTCAGCTTCTTTTTGTTGTTTCTCCTGATCATCACATATTTGCTCCCACTTTATTAATGCTTCTTGTAATCGTTCTACACCCATTCTTGCGCCATTACATTTCATCAAATTTAAAACCATATTCTTATATCTGTACAAAGATGATGTCTGTTATTATAAATAAGAAAATAGTGGATCACTAGTATATTTAAGATGTTTATAGCAATATTAATTTTTTAAATATGTTTGACATAATGTAAGAATATAATTCCTTAAACGATCCTTTATAACATAAAGAATAATTTTTATTTTTTAGGCAGCAAATTCATTGCCTCTTGTAAACTAATAATCTTTTCTTATAATTATTTTGCCAATTTTTAATAGTCAAAAAATAATGAAAGCTATTACACTTATGTGTCTAAATATAACTGGAAGGAAAGAAAAGAAGAAATGAGGAGGACCTCTAATCAGAGGTTGTGGGCAAAAAGATGAAATGCATAAGAGCGGAAGTGGAGGAAGAGGAGCAAAATCTGATCTGATAGTGACTCAGATAATCGCTCTCAATGTAGCCAACGAGAGAAATACTCTCGAGAGCAACTCGCGATAGTTTTACTCTTAAGTGGATATGTACCTTAAGACAATTAGGTTGTAGTAAGGCTGCTAGATAAAATGTAAGATATAAATGCAAATGTAAATGAAAATGTAACTGGAAGTTATTCAAAGCATAGATAAGAAATAAATAATAATACATATTTAGATATATTTACCTATTCAATTTATGTAGTGGATGTTGCAATGCCATAGTAATTGTAATTTCATCAGCAACTTTTTTAGTTTCATTAGTTTTTAATTTATCCATAAATAAATTTGTTATTACTTGTGGTATTTCAATTATTTTCGCAATATATGTAAATCCACTCAAAGAGATTATGTCACACACTGCATTTAAGTAATATTTATATACAGTAATATATTCTTCAACATTAGCTACAATTGTCACTTCATATGCTTCACCAATATGATTAAAATAATCCCATAAACTAATAACATTTAATACACTGAAACTTAATAACTCAGTATAACATCGACATAATGTTTCATAAACATTTGATTCCTGCATAGCACCTCCTCTTTTCTGGAATGGCCTAATTAAATTTTGATAAACAATTAATATTTCTTCCAAGAAGATTTGTTCACTTATTAAATCCTCAGAGATATTTATCTTAGGTTCGTTTATCACAGAACAGCAACTGTAGTTACCAGAGCTAAAAATTTGTTGGGGACTGCACTTATTGCTTGTCTCAATATCGAGTTGGAACATTTCACCAGTTTTACTGAAACCACATGACAACTTTCGTGAGTAAATAGAACTCTCATTTCTTATTGATACTTTTCGTAATTAAATTATTTACCTTGACTGTCCAATAAAGTATAAACCATGATGCATCATGACTAAACTATGAAAACTACCAGCTGCCATGTCTTTAGCTCTTTCGTTTGGAAATAATTTCGTAGTAAATAAACGAGGTGCACTCTGATACACATTCGATTCCAATGTCACTTGTTTATGGTTATTTCTGCCCCAAGCAAAAACTCTTCCATCCAGAGTTAGAGCAAGGATATGAAATGCACCACATGAAATTTTTCGAAGTCCAGTATTACTGAGTTTTGCCACCAAAATAGGTCGCGAGCGTTTAACAATATCTCCTGTTCCTAATTGTCCATATTGAATATCACCCCACGTCCAAAGTTCAGTAGATAGAATACTATTGCCAGTACGAGTTAGTGTACTGATTCTTTCATTTAATCCTTGTTGAGACAATTCATGCTCAGAGGAACCAGTACTTGATGACCAAGGAAATTCTTCACAGCGTAAACTGAGTGCCAAACTGGTAGCAGCAGGTTTTGGATATTCTTCTCCTAGTTCCAAATGTTCACTGCTATCATCTTTAAACTCATTTATATCTGAACTTCCACTCATATGCCTGGATAATGTAACAACTTTACCTCCCACATTTTTCACTCCTTCATATACTAAATTAGCTACATTAGATACATTTTGTTTTATTAGTCTAGTCGGTTTTTCAATGTTATCTAAAGGTATATCTTCTTTAACACTTCCATAAGATGAAACCCATGATAATTGTCTGGTTAAGAATTGCCTTGCAGCTTCTGTATTTATAAAAATAACATTCCTTTTTTCTTCTTTTTCAGAATCTATAGGATTATTGGCACACAGTTCTCCATTTTCTACCACTTCAGAAATTTGTTCCTTTTTACTATTTTCGGCAAATGAAATCTCTTGTTCTTTACTAGCAACAGATAAAGCGCTAATAGAATTGGTTGAGTGATCTTCACTAGATTGCTGTACGTGAAGTCCAGTAGGACAAGTATCTGATGACGTTAGACTTGTAGGACTTAACAGCACGGTGTTGAGACACTGAGGACATGAATTAACGAAAACTTCTTCTTCTAATTCATTCTCGCTGTCAGTATCATCTTTTAAAGTTTTTGGTGTTTTTCTCACTGCAACTACATTAAAGTTTGAACCACATGCAACAGCAGACACAGTTCTACCCTCGAAAAACTTGACCTTTTTAGGTTCTGTACTGTTAATATCTATTTGAGATTGATTTCCACTAGCCCAAAGTTGTCCGTTTTCTGTTACAAATAACGCTGCTTGATCACTAACAGCTATTGATTTTACTTTGACAATTTCATTTTCTTGTTTATATCTGTAACGGTATAAATTATTTGAGTATAATGTAAAAATACATAAAGATTTTATGGAACCTACCCATGACTACAACATTTAACTTCTTCTTTTAGAATTATTGTATCTGTTACACTCATATCCTGAGGATTTACTTTCAAAACATGTCCATTATTATCTACAATAAATAAATAATCCGAATTGGATGCTATATCGATCACATCAAATTGAGCCCTTTTGAAAACCAATGACGGAGGACTGTCCTCCAAAAATGATACCTCTCCATAGTATAGACTGTTAGTAGTTGTTGCTACAAAAATGTGATCTTTAATGGTAACCAGTCTACAAATTGTGCCATTTGGTTGGTCACCGAAAATGTATGATAACTTATCAACACCTCTCCATAAATGCATGTGTTTCTCCATTTTGTAGGATGTTTGACAGATAAACTATGCATAACCTAGAGATATCTTATTTTAGAGGATAGTGTTTTTAGTCAATAATGCTTTCGTCATGTGATTCTTGACTGAATCCCTTTCACTGAATTTTCGTGCAAGAGTACTCGAGGCAATTTACATATTGACATGATTAAACTAATGATTTCCTTATTACAATACCGAGAGTTGGTTTAACAACACGTACCACAAACCTGTACAGTACACTTTACTTTCGCTACACTGTTACTGACACTTTGACACCCAATATGATCTGTCACATGATCATTTTACTATATTGTAGGGGAGGGAGTAGATTTTTATTGTTAAGTGTGGTTTTCAGTAGAATTAAGACGAATATTAATAATTTAACTTTATTAAAGTAAGATTGAAGCGCGATAAATATTAGAAATCTTTGTACTATCAGTCGTAGTAAAGCAAAACAATTTTAAAATAATTTTACATAACATTTCACCTGTTGCATGTTAATACTTTTTATATTGATCTAAGAAGTAGAAGAATCAAAGAGTTATCTATAATAATAAAATATATAATTAAGTGTCAAAGGATTAAGTTTATTGGAATTTGTTTTATATTTTTTGAAATAGCGCCGAAGTATAAAAAAATCTTATACCTGTGTCATATTCAACCAATTATTTTTTACTGCTAAACGTTTAAACGTTAAATCTAAACATTTTCGTTGAATATGTACGCGCCTAAAAACTCACTTATCGTCGATCAAAGTCGGATAAATTGAATTCGGAGCACCCACCAATCAGGAGCACCCACGATCCTAAGCTCCGATGTTTGTTGTAACGTCTGCTAGAATGGCAGCGATAAAACTGATTTGGTCTTTATTAATAAATTTAACAATATGTGTAATTCTAACTGTGGCAGGGTAAGTGGAGAACCTTGTCTATGCTTATGAAATTTAATTATTTTGAATATCGAAGATATTTGCTTTATGATAATTTTATAACCTTTTACTTTGTACGGAACCATCTACGGAAGCTATTAATACGAAAAGGATTAAATAAAGTTTAAAGTACGTTTGTAGATCGACTTCATTATTTATGTTTACCGTTAAGAATTCTACAAAAAAAAACATTACAATCTTGTATAGTTATACATTCATATGATTGATGCTGAATGATCTAACAATTTAGGCTGCTAATTTGAAGTGTTTACAGTATATGATACATTAGAAATAGGAATTAAAGTATGTATATATCTTTGCAGGAGAGATTTTTATGCCATTTTAGGCATACCATCGACAGCGAGTCAACATGCGATAAAAAAGGCATACAGAAAATTGGCAAAAGAATTGCATCCTGACAAAAATAAAGACGATCCGAATGCCTCTCAGAAATTTCAAGATCTGGGTGCAGCTTACGAGGTTCTGTCGGATAACGAAAAGAGAGAAATGTATGACAGATGCGGAGAAGAATGTTTGAAGAAGGATGGTATGATGAATAATGCTGATCCATTTGCAAGTTTCTTTGGTGATTTTGGCTTTCACTTTGGTGGAGAATCTCATCATCAGCAAGAAACACCTAAAGGATCTAATATTGTAATGGACTTGGTAGTTACTTTAGAAGAATTATATAGTGGAAATTTTATAGAGGTAAGATTTTATAGTTAATGGAGAAGATACGTAAATGGGACATACAAAATTGTTTATCTTTCAGATAACAAGAAATAAGCCAGTTACGAAGGCAGCAAAAGGAACAAGAAAGTGTAATTGCAGACAAGAATTGGTTACTCGCAATTTAGGAAATGGAAGATTTCAAATGATGCAACAATCAGTTTGTTCGGAATGTCCAAATGTTAAATTTGTCACAGAAGAACGTGTATTAGAGGTCGAAGTAGAACCTGGCATGGTAGATGGACAAGAAACTAAATTTATAGCAGAAGGTGAACCACATTTGGATGGGGAACCTGGAGATTTAATCTTAAAAATACGAACACAACCGCATCCAGTTTTTGAAAGAATTGGTGACGATCTATATACAAACGTCACTATATCTATGCAGGACGCGTTAATAGGTTTTAAAATGGATATAGAACATTTAGATGGTCACAAAGTAGCTATTCAGAGGGATAAAGTGACCAAACCGGGAGCCCGTATTAGGAAAAAAGGAGAAGGCATGCCTAATTACGAGAATAATAATCTTCATGGCACCTTATATATTACATTCGACGTTGCTTTCCCTGAGACAGAATTCACGGATACTCAAAAGGAAGGTAAGTTATTTTAACATATAACGCTCGTGAGATATAACACGATCGTTTGCGTTTGTTCAATCTTCCTTTACCCTTTTCGCAGAAATAAAAAATCTACTACAACAAGATTCTGTAAGTCGAATTTATAATGGAATAAGGGGAAATTAAGAACTTTAAGTGTAACGTATGTACAAAGTGACAGTATAAAATGTGCATACAACCGAGGTGCGCGTGTTGACTCAGTGTGTTTCTATACCAAGTGGTGCTTTCGCTTCCTTGAAATGTGGATACCAACAGGTTTGGTAGCCAACCATGAGGTCAGTTGAAATGGATACATGTAGCAAACATAATAACCATTGCGAGTACACGTACTTCCTCTTTGATTATAAGAAACTGGTCATATATATTATTGCCGATTACTTATGCGGATGTTAGGAACGGTTGCGCAGTTTATTTAACAAAATAAGTTATTTTTCCTTTAACACGCGCGGGTGATGTATGAGTGTTTTACATGAACAGAAATTTTGCATTTAAATAGTGAGGAGTACTCGATGAAAATGTTTTTAAATATCGGACCTAGTATCCAATAATAAAGTATTGTATTACGATTTTTCTATTGAAATTATTCGCAATAAAATGTACAACGCCATCCGTCATCGATAACTCTAAAGGATCGTGCAATCATTTAACTTGCGTTTCATATACTTATTAAAAATGTTTCGCATTAAATTGTACATTAGTTTATATTTTACAAAGGTTTTATTTCAGTACCTTTGCGTACACTTCGTTTACAAAAATTAAAGTATAATTCTTTCGTCAGATACAACACGGTATGTTGTAACGTTTTGTTGCTTTGTACACGGCAACCTTAAAATCTCTCATAAAAAGGAGGCCATAAATAAATTATAATTTTTGTATCTTTATACGTAATTCTAACGTACTTACCTATGTAATTACCTGTAGTTTTTGTTAATTTATAGTTGAGTTTCTATAACTATCTCAAGTATGTCACCGATTCGTATTACAATCGTATTAAAAATTAGCGCACAAACATTTTATTACGAACCGATGGTTTTAATTCTATGCAACTCTGTATTCGGCCATTGAACAATCGAGCTTGCTTTCATCTCGCTTTAGCACAGGTAAAAGAAGTTATTTGCATCGAACCAAAATCATTGAACGATATCACGGTCCTATCGAAAAATATACGCATACGCGTTTGACGGTAAATATTTTCTCTTTAAGCGAATGATTAACCGGTTTGACAAAATCTTAAGACAGGTATCGTTAGACCGATAATGTGACTTTTGCGTTTCTCTTGTCTCAAAATAATAAATAAATTATTTTATACCCTTTTTATAGCGTAGATGTATAAATGTGTAGCATAAACGTGAAACACAAATGATAAGTAAATATCCGAGTTACATTGTTCTATCTGAATTTAGGAAAATCATATACAACATACGAACGTTACTAATAAAAGTTTGAGAAAATACAATCGTAAGAAGATAGTTGTTCGAGTCGAAGGCTAGTTAAATCTTTAGGTAATTACAGGACAATAGGACCATTGCAAAGCCGTAATTCTTTCGTAATATCAGTGTTTTTCGTCGAATGCATATTATCGTAAAAAGACGAATGAAGTGTTTTAATGGCAGGGAGTCTGCGAGTCGCGTCTAGTAATTAAAATACTAGCACATATTAGGTCTTTCTTTGAATTTAGTTGAAAATTATTCACAGTATGCTTAAGTATGCTTAACAAATCAAACGTCGTATTTAAAAGTTGCTGTCATTTACTACTATATAGGAAGAAAATGTATTTTTGTAACGTAAAAGAATCGTATCTCTCTGCAATTGCATTTTTATACATACGTCCGTACACGTACATTTGTATCCCATAGTAGACTAAACGCATGTATATATGGTCATGTTTAAATTCAATGATATCGCTGCACCACGCCAATTACCTTTTACTTATTACTTATTCGTGTATTAACATATTACACTGTGCGTATTTATTATTATCGTACACAATAAAAACGACACTACTATTAGTTGACGCTTAATTTGTTAAGTACGAAATTACCGTGAATCACATCTTTAAAGCAAGTATCTTATCACAGTGTGACTTTTTTTTTTTTTTTTTTTTTTACCAGTATACTGGCTACCGTACTCTAATTTCATTCGAGAGTCATTCGAGAGTATGTTGGTCAAAGCGAATCTCTTCGAAGTTTTCGAAAAATGAGAATAGAAAGAAAGAGGAGAAGAAGAAAAAAAGACGATAAAAAGACGCAGACAAACAAGCTACAAAGCTACAAACAATAGCAGTATAGCCTCATATTGAATTCATCGACACAGGCGCTTTGTTTTCCGTACGCGTTCAATCTGCTAACCGATCCTACCAACTTGTTGGTCTTACTCTCGTTTCTGTACCGTATCGTACCCTCGAATATCGCGTCACCAGGTTCCGTTTGAATCGTGATCGTGTAATCGATCAGTTGGTTCTTCTCACCCTCGCCCTTCCACGCTTTCGCCGCTTTAATTTCTTTCAATTTCAATACCGCGCATTGTACGAACTTGTTCAGCATGTTATTCAATTCCGAGACCAAGAAAACTGCCTTGTCCCGAAGACTTTCGTCGTCCGAGGAAACATCGTAGCTGTTATGACACATGCACCAATGACTAGCTATACCCGCCATGGAGCACGTCCTGTAGTCAGGAATCGGCAAAAACCAGCTGATTCCACGGGGCAAATTGTCATCTTTCGGCATCGCTCGAAGTCGGGCCTTAAGACGCGGTTCCTGCAGATTTTCCGAATGCAGTATGTCGATCAAGGTCTCGTGCAAGTCGAAAGCTGTTGTTAGACTGCGCGTGTTTCTTCGGAAATTCGCCCAAGCTACTTGATACTTTTCCTTCCACCATCGAGGCATCACCACGAACACAAACGGAAGGCTGTCCTCCATTCTTCCTTGATAAGTCTGCCGAAAGCTTCCCCATCTCATACCATGGTCGCTCATCACTATCAACGCTGTTCGATTTAGCAACCGTTTCGTGAACAAATAGGTGACGAGGTTGTAGTAGGAATTGTCACCTAATTGCGGATAGTTGAAGAAATCGTGGGTGAGGCTGGCTTGCCAGATCATCGCGAAGTACGGGTCCCTGTAAAATCGCGAGGCGAATTTCTTAGCGTAGTCCAGTAAGTTTTCGAACGTTTTTCTGGTTCCCACGCAGAGATTCGCGTTTAATTTGTGCGTATTACCGATATCCTTCTCGGATGCGATACAGAATGGTCTGAGATAATAGTCAGTCGGTTGAACTCGGAAGCCTCGTTTTAGATAATTGAAGGTGGTCATGCCACAGGCATCCTCGGCGAAACCCGTTCGATAACCAGACGCGCTGAAATTTTTCCAAATGAATGGGCAGTCGTCGAACGTTTTATCTTTAGTTTGCCAACATAGATCGTGCAGTTGTTTCTCGGATAAGCCGCTTAAGACAGGCACTAAATTCGGATACGTGTTATCAGCCACTTTGGTGTAACCCAAGAATTCAACCGCTCCAAGTTCTTTCAACGCGTGGACAGTATTCGGCATCATACGATGAAAATTTAGTCGTGAAATCGAGTCGAGGCCGATTATTAACACGCTGAGCTGTTCAGTTTTCATATCGGTCGCTCTGGCTCGCTCGTATTTCCTCTCTACCGATGGGAAACGAGGTACAAACGCGTGATAATCCTTGTATATCACCTCGTTGTTGCGCGAACATTCCACTTTCACAAACTCGGTGTTTACGGCCGTCGCGTTTTCGAATTTAAAACACTCGTTACCGTACCTATAAATACGAATTACGAATTACGAATTACGAATTACGAATTACGAATATCAACTAAATATATTACGCTTGAAATTAAGAAAGAGACTAAAGCGATAAAGAGGCAAATACGTATAACAGATTTAATCCTGCTCGCTACGGTTTTCGCCAAACTTTGGTATAAAATTGCACGTGGTTCGAACAACGCGCTAAAACGAAATAAGAAATCGTAGACGATCGATAAAAGTAAGAATGATCAGTCTTACTGACGTAACAACGTTATCTTCGTCCTTCGTTCGCCAGAACGGGCGCCAGCAGCAATCGATTTCCCCTGAATTGTTGTAGAAATGGCCGATCGCATTTGGATTTATGTAGAGCGCTGTGTCGTTCGAATCGACCAGCGGTAAATGACTTCCGTGCTCGCAAATAAGTGGTTTTTCCTTCTCGATAAATCGTGCGATCGCTGAATCGAAAGGATCCATCGCTGGAATTCGACAACCTTTGTTGCGGACTACGAAACCGGAGTTCGCTATGGACGCGAACAAAGACTTCAGTTGCGCGTAATTGTCTGAAAATAAAGTATACGTTCATCGTTCGTTCAATCGATTAATTAACAACGACAAAGAGACGTTTAAACGAGCTTCGCTTAAACGTTCTCCAAGTCCTATGCTTTTAGTAAAAATAGGTATAGGTATACCTTGCGAGGTATCGTTGATAATAGCTCCATACCGTGCCGCTCGAAACTGATCCGTGTTGAACGTGTTTATTACGATCAACGATACAAATAGGAAGATCAGCAGCCCTATTAACCATTTTTGTAGCCGCGATCGGCTTTTGTATATTTTGTTATGCAGTTCGAAATTAAAAGTGTTAGGCTCGTTATCTAGCGCTTTTTTATCGCCACGAAACAGTACCTAAAAATAAAAATTATCAGATAAAGTAGCGTGAATATCTTGTTAAATATTCGATACAATACCCTGTCGTATTATTTCCATCCGTTCTAATAAAACTTAACATTTTTTGCATGATTTTGCCGATATTTTATCGTCTTTATACATTTTTCTATTCGAATGATTTCTCTTTGGTTTGTTTCTTTAAGAAAGGACACGATTCGGTATATATTAGGAAGAATATTAGTATAGAGAATATATATATATATATATATATATATATATATATATATATATATATATATATATATATATATATATATATATATATATATATATATATATATATATATATATATATATATATATATATATATATATATATATATATATATATATATATATATATATATATATATATATATATATATATATATATATATATATATATATATATATATATATATATATATATATATATATATATATATATATATATATATATATATATATATATATATATATATATATATATATATATATATATATATATATATATATATATATATATATATATATATATATATATATATATATATATATATATATATATATATATATATATATATATATATATATATATATATATATATATATATATATATATATATATATATATATATATATATATATATATATATATATATATATATATATATATAGAAAACTAAAAGTTCCGCGTCCAGTAACTAATTCGATAAATAAAAGAAGAAAATTGGCATTTGTAGATTAACACATTCGTTCGAATACTTTATATATATATATATGTATGTATGTTTAAACATTGGTACTTTTAGTAATCGAAGCTTTCGTGATTCAAGTTTCTCGTTTCTCGTTTGTCGGCGTATGTTCGCACATGAATATATATCTTTACATCGTATATTTATATCTTTCTATATCATTCGAATATCCATGCGGTGGTACATGTAACGACAAGAATAAATAAGAGAGAAGAAGTAGTCGAGTGATTCAAGTTTAGCGGAGAAGTTGGCGATTTGTTATTAATTTTCATCTGAATACACAATTTAATCTAAAGTATATAAAAAAACAGGCATAATAACAACCAAACTGGGAATGTACGCACACGATAAGTACAATTTACTTGTCAACGATGAAAAGGAAATATTCTTTAATTTGTTCAAATTTAACTTAACCAACTATGAATGATAACTTTCGGATGAGAAACATCTCTCAGGAAAAGCAATCGATAGGATCGAATATTATATTTAACTCGAAACATTTTCGTCAAACGATTCGGATTTAAAGGTTAAACTTCATAACGAAGTTTTTGAAAATATAAGAGAAGATTTGAAACTTTCACTGGGCTGAGAGCGCGGTGCGAAGATTAAAGATTAAAGAAAAACAAGATTAGTAGGATTCTTCCGTTATAAATCCAAGTTGAAGAGTTCACTTTCTTTCGCTTTTATAAAATCGCGATATTCGCGAAGAGCATGTCTGTCGATTGAAAAAAATACACGTTTATTAAAAGACGAGAATCGATAAAAATTCGTCGTTGACTTCTCGTAAGAGTGAAAATTTTGTTAAAAACGTCGTTGTAATCGGTTGGTGGTATTGTATATTATAAAAGTATATTGGAAGAGCTCGCCGATTACTCGAGTTGCGAGAGAGGACAAACGAATCGTTCGACTATTAAAAGTAACGTCTCGTTCGCTTTATTCCTTTCAGTTTTCACGTTCTTTTTCAGATATTTAAAGAATACCTCTTCACCGTTATAACGCCATTATTATGTTCGAACTTTATGTTTATCGTTGGATTCACGAGGTTCGATACAATTCGGATCGAAGGAACGACAACGATAAAATATCGCAACTTAATGATATTCGTAACTTACCTTATTTTGAGATTGATCGCACATGCCAGGGCAACCTTCCTTGCTAATCACCTTTGAACGTTTGAAAGATATCGGAAACAGGTACATGCACCATCCGATATCCAGATCTTATCGTAAAGAGGACTATTCGAGGTCGTTATCGTTGTCTTTGGTATAGATTCAGACGTCTGTAATTTACGACTAGACCTCCCCGTCGAACTGCAATGTTCGCAATCACGCAAGAAATTACACCGACTGGCAAAATATAAAATCACGTTATCGTAAAACATCGCCGATGTTCTGTACATCGCGCTATCTCGATCGCATGTTAAACAGAGATAGGAAACTAAAAAAGAAAGAAACGAAAATCGCAATTACAAAACAGATAAAGAGAAAGAAATGCGAACGAAAAATTACGCTGTACTTTACGCATATTGTCAATTCCGATTCTAATTTGAACCGTTAGCTTTTAATTTTGCGTCAAAGCGAAATTATCCGACTTACCGATGGATTCTTTCGATCCTGCTTTCTCCGCCGCTTTTTCCGCCGCTTTTTTCACCGTCAGCCTCTATCGAAACGATCCCAAGCGCAGGCATCGTTGAGTAAATCTCACTAAGCTTTTTAACAGGTTTCTTCCACCATTTCATCGCATCGCTCCACGATTTCCACGATGAAACTTTGCTCGGTTCGACCACGATTTTTCGCGGTGAGAACGAAAATGGAGAAACGTTTGCCGATCGATTCGATGATTGCTTGGAAGCGGCTGTGTGAAAATACGTCTGCACGATGGTCGCACACCTGAAAAACTCGTCCTCTTTGGACGCGAAGGGGGTTTGCTCGCTGGCTATTTCGAACAAGTACCAGGCCGCTAACAGGGCTGTGTTTCCTCTATAAGCGAATACTCGGCTTCGAATCGCTGTTTCTCGAGAGATTTTGAAAAATCTGTAAATTCAGCTTGCTCGTTTCGTCCTTTAAAAATACTTTGCGTCCAAAATGAAACCATACAAGTATGGTTATGTAATAATATCATATACGCGACGTTTGTAACGAGATTGGCGATGGTCTGCGAGGAAAATTCGTCGATCCTGCAATTTGACACAGTTGAACGGCTCGCTGAACGCCTCGATTCGGCGTCGTCTAACGTCAGCAAGGTTCGATTCGGTGCACTTTAACGTAACCAAGTTTTCGTCTCGATGCATTTTAACGAGAGGGTGGTGGTTTCGGGAGGCGAGTTTCTCGCCGCTCTCGCGCCGCTCTCCTTACTCGCATCTCCGTGTTTTCCAGAACAGGTCGGATTTCACGCGTTTCCATCGGGTTTCCCTTTCACGGCCGGAACACCCTTTTCCGTTCAAATGTCCGCAGCAATGGTTGCCGATCGCAACGGCCGCCGATCGAATTTACCGGACCGCATAAACGGAACTGTCGGATGCCAAAATCGCCATAAACCATCACCATCACCGTCGCCGCGTGTTACGTCATTGCGGCTGTTCACTTTGCGACTGCTCCACGAATACCTCCGTGATCGCTCGCGGATCTTGCAACAGCGTGATCGGAACGGCGATATACGATTAGGAGGCACGATGCGGTACGACGGTGCGAACGATTTTACAATTGGACGACCGTACTCGACGTTGACACGACGAGACGCTGGGTGAAATGCGGCGAGCAGCGTCTGGACCAGTTCGAAGATGGAAAATGAGCGTAAAACGTAGTCCGGGAACGGGAACAGAGTCATCGAAGAACGAACAGTCTTCTTTTCCTCGTGTTCTCCACGTGGCCACGTGGGAACCGTCGGTCAGTCCCCAATTCCCGGAACACGTCGGAGATAGCGACGAGGCGTTGCCGTGGCCGTGGCTGGGATCCTAGCGGAATACATACAGGGGCCATAGGCAGCGAGGTAACGAGAGGAGGAGAGACGAGAGAATCTGGTCGATAGACGCGGTAGAGCGCGCGCGCGCGCGCGCGCCCAC
>NT_177499.1:638277-643911 GCF_000188095.3 Bombus impatiens
CGCGTCGCCACGGGCCAGTTAACAGCCGTTTCCTCTTACTCTGGTCCAGCGCAGCGGCTTAATAGCCGGTCAACGCGAACAAGCGTTATCTACTCGCCAACCTTTTACTTATCGTTTCTATTATTTATCATTACGTTTATACCGATTTTACTTTTATTATACGTTGGTATTATCAGTTGACCGCATTCGGACTATCTGCGTCGCGTATCATATTTCACATATATGTTCGCGATGGTGACCTTTTTCCTTCGTAGCTTTTCTTTTCTTCTTCCTTGCTCGGAGAACAAGATAAATTTATCACTGCCAGTTGTCTGCAAATCAAAGTCCTTGCATAACTGAAAATACAATCGTGCGACCCGTAATAGCACGGAATAACAGAATAACTTACGAAACTATGCTTAAAAAAGAGCGAAACGAGTATCCGCGTATATTCGATCGATCGAGCTTCGATATTCCATTCCTGCTCGTCCTCTTGCTTCGTCCGGCGATTGTCAGTTTACAGAATTGAGCAAATTAAAACCGTGCTGGTTCTTGAAAATGACTTTGATCGCGATCAACGATGCATTTTGAGCAAGGTCTTTGGAAATCTCCTAATAACTAGGTCGATCTCGTTAAACAACACCATGATACCCAAAACCTACACACGCCCGATATTTTGAGTTTGTCGCGCCGACATCCAAAATATCCAAATCGCTCCTTGAAAACAAGCTAGTAAACTAGTGATCGGTGCACCGTGATACGTTAGAAGTGGGAAAAAAAGAAGGAAAGAGCGGAAAATATCAATCGTAACGGAGGAAATTATAGGTAAACACAGGACGCGATATAGGGAAAAGACAAAGTCACCCTAGCCGATTCGTAGGGACATCGTGTATGCGCTATGGACGTTCTAAGGAGGCTTTAGATACAGAAAACTCACGCGCGCCTAATAAACGATAATCACATGGCGGTACACGCGGCTATTTTCACAGGAATGTCGCTCGTTCCGACGACACTAGCAGAAATAAACGTTTACACGTTTACGCGTAAATGCAAAGTCAAGCTGTGTAGCAAACGTTCTTCTGGCAAATTCTACGCGAGCTCGTTCGTCCATGAAACGAAAACAGAAAACGAAAAAGAAAGTAAAAAGAAGAAAAAGGAAAAAAGAGGAGAAAGGAGAAAAAAAAAATGAAAACGATGTACGTATTTTGTCTTAACGTCTTTCATCGAGTTTAGGATTTTTATAATTGACGCATCGTCCATCCGTTTGTCGGTAACGCGAAATAGGATGTTCGGATGGTAAGGCACTTTACGAAAAGCGCGTTTAGTTTCATAGTCTACGATATTATCGACTACTTACCTCGTCGGTGACGTATTCAACGCGTATCGGTGGCGATTATCGCGTCTACTCGTTTTCCATTGAAATCGCAGACGAGCGTCTATTCCTACTCTAAGGTATGGTAGTTATCGCTACAACTGCTACGATATCGACAGTCGGTACGATAGGGACGGATACGGGACGGTATACAGGCTAGACGGGAAAGTAGAGCGCGAACAAACGTAAATTTGAAATTGCGCAACTTTTCAGTCTGCGAATACGAATCGTCGCGAGTACGAAAAGTATTTTTGCAGGCCGCGAAGCAGATCGACGTTTAACGATTTCCACGTAGCGAAACGAAAATGACAACACCGGATGCAGCTCGTTCTCATAATAATTGTTTATTGTTGAAGTGATATAGATATAATGATCCGTAACGTAATTCAACTACAATGAGACAAGTTGCGTAACTAGCAAGATTCGTGTTTATACATGGATTATACAATATGTACAGAAAACCTAAGATCGTACAAGCAATACTTTGTTTTGGACAACTTCACAGGACTCGCGATCGGGGAATAGCTGCCAGCCTTTCCGTGCCCCCCCTTTCCCATCTTTTCTTCTCTTTTCCTTTTACTTTTTTCATTTTTTCTTTTTTCTCGTCCATTCCTTAATTTAAAAACGAGCATTGCGCAAGCACGCGAATCATCTGCACACGTGAAACTGGTAAACGTTCCACGTAACTTACGAAACATTTTTAATAGCACACTAACGACTTACATCCACTTCTCTAACCCGACGTTTTTTCGCCTTTTACACTTATCGCGTGTTTGTTATTTACAACGGTATCTATATACACGTACATATGTATACGATAGTCACTGTGAAAGGAGATTTTTTGATTGTTTCCCTAAACGCTACCTTTTACGCTCTCGAGCGCTCTCTCCTAGCATCGATCGTATCGTTTTCTTCTTTTCCTTTCTAACTCGAATTTTACATTTACTCGAATTTCGGTTTCTTCTTCTTCTTCTTCTTCTTCTTCTTCTTCTTCTTCTTCTTGCTTCATTTCGTCTTCTCGTTGTTCCGGGATGAATCGACAATCATTATCGGACCGTGTTTCTTTATAAAAACAGTGATTAATTATCGCAGTTGATTTTCTTTATCGCGGATTCGCACGACGAACGATTACTATCGTAAAATAAACGCATAACCGCCGTACAGATGGACACGTATGTTTATCGACAACGAACCTAAGAAACGAAATACTGCTAAAGGCAGGTGGATTCGACCGTCACTGACAGACGGTCAACCGTGAATCGATTCCGTCTCGCGAGCCATATTTTCAGAAACACATTTACGCGAGAACGTTAAAAAACGTTCGTACCCTTTGTTCTTTCGGCTGCTTGTTCCATACGCTCGTTCCATACAAATCTGTCCGCTGTATTCCTGCTGATCGAAGCCGTTAGTTTCCAGCCGTGGCTCCTTTTCTTTTATCCGGTTCGCGATTTTCTCGCTTTTACGCGGATACAACGATGCAACGAAGTTTCACCGAATTACCGAATCGTTATTAAGAAATACGAAAACGAAGAGAGAAATTAGCGCGCAAACCAGAGACGGTTGCTGCATCGAATATCTTTCAAATATATTTCCTCCTTTGAATTTGTCGAAAAGGCCAATTCTGTTAAAATATATGTTTTATTTCCACCGTTACACAGTATCTGCGTATCTTCGTACGAAACTTTCGTCTGAAACTCGCCAAGCATTTTCATCTAACGTCCTCGATCGTAATAACTAGTCGTTTTCCGCAATTCTTGATCAACGTATAGCCACCGTGGAGACCCGGGGATCGCGCGACACCGCGATACACCGTGCTCCTCTTATTATCCTCTTGTTTTGCAACGAGAGTCGTCGAATCGACCGAGTTCTTAAAAAGTTACATCTAAGCTAGTTAAAAATCAGATAAATTACGTAAAGTGCTTAATGGACACACGTATGCAGCATTGCTATCGTTACTTTTTACACGTTTCTTTACATGCGTATCGTATCTCATCTATTATTAGTATTTTTATTTATTTATCTATCCTTTGTTCGCATTTGACGATTAAACGCGAGAACATACAGGAAAGCCATTATACACGAGAGTATTAACTTTTCGAGTACGAACGAACGCGATCGATCGCGCACAGTCCACGACGTATGCCTGTTCGATCGCATCGTATTCGCATCGTATTCGCATCGTATTCGCATCGTATTCGCATCGTATTCGCATCGTATTCGCATCGTATTCGCATCCTATTCGCATCGTATTCGCATCGTATTCGATAGATTTCTTCGCAACGTACGATTACCGATAACTTTCTCGCCACGCGGCCTTGTTAAACGAGGTTACGCGTCTCTTCGTTACCACCGAGCTCGCGTAATATCCAATTTCCAACCCTTGCTTGCTTTTCACTTCCATTTCCACACGATTCCTGACAAACGCACGCTCGGACCAAGCGACATTATCGTTCGCGCGCTTCCACCCAACTCTTCGAGAATGCCAGTTTTCTACGCGCGTAGAAAATAACGTCGCTTGTCCCGGTTTAGCTTTTTCCATCCTGCGATGCACCACATTGCTTTCTTTTTTGAATACTTACGATCTTTCACGTTCGATGACAAATCGGATAAAAAGCGCGAACAAATTTTTATATAAACCGAACCGAAGTTACTCCGTAACTTTATCAAACCGTTTAAACGTCTGTTTCTTTTAATTCGATCGTCGATGGATCATCGTCGGAAGTTAGTTTACGATGCAACGTAGTAACGATACACTTATCTCGGATAAGAAGAAATTAGAAGAAATTAGAAGAAAGAGGAAGACCAGTCTCGTGGATTCCGTATAAACGCACGTGCAGTCATAGGTGCCTGATAACACAGCGTCGATTCTACGCGTAACGATGCATCGTTGACCGAGAAAGAATCGCAGTTTGACCGAACGGCGGTCGAACGAGGTGTGTCGGACCTAGGAAAACACTCGAGATCGATGGGTATCGGGGGAACGCAAAACGACGTCGGCTGTCTTTCCGTATAAAATAACGACGGGACACGTTGGCGGTGCGCGCTGTACATCCAGTGTAAATAATAATACTATGATACAAAGTATAAGTACATTGGTTTAAATGATTGCAGGCTGCTCCTCTCATATCACAGCGAGGGCGCTGCCGGGCCCGCTTCGAAACTCCTAAAAACGCCGTTCTCTCGAAGGAAAAAAGAAAAAAAAAAAAATGAAAAAAAAAGAAGAAACGAGAAAGAAAGCGACGCATGTACTCGCACGTGTATACAACTCGTACCTTTTCGCACCGATACAATATTTATATATCTATATATTTATATATATTTATGTATATATATATATATATCATCTTCTTTCTTTATGTATATATTTATATCTTCCTGTACGGGATATCTCGTATAACCGGTGGTTGTACCTCGAACTATCCTTATTTTCGTTTACGAAATAAAGTCAAATGCTGAAAAGAGATCGGCTCGAGATTCTAATCGACATCGAAATTTTGAAATGGACGACGACGCGCGTTTTAACCTCCGTGTTGCGTCGCGTACGAGAACCACGACGTTCGGAGGTGGTATCGATCAGACAATATACCCCGTATAGGCGCATTTTATAATAATAACGTACGATAACTCTAAGTGAGGTGACCACCACTGTCGCGTATGGACGGTCAGAGTGTGGAGGGCCAGGACGTCGCGGCGCCACGTGTCTTGCGGCCCTCGTGGACTCAGTCTAGGCACCGCGTCCGTCGTCCCTCGTGCGAAAGCACGTGACGCGGGGAAGAGTTCTCAAGAGGGACCCGGTTATCGAAGTTCGTGCTCCTTCCAAGGTCCTCTCGATCGCGTTTAAGACTAGTGTGACAATAGGAACATGGTATCTGCTCTGGCTCTGGGGATCAAGAAAGATATGTCGTCGAACGTTCGACACGTCCGAGTTCTTCGGCTCGCGAAATGCACTGAAACACTACTTCCGGCTCCATATAAACGTCTCGTTGCTCTCTCTCTCTCTCTCTCTCTCTCTCTCATTCTCTCTCTCATTCTCTTTCTCTCTCTCATTCTCTCTCACTCTCGTTCTCTCTCTCTCATTCTCTCTCTCTCTCATTCTCTCTGTCTCTCTCATTCTCTCTCTCTCTCTCATTCTCTCTCTCTCTCTCGTTCTCTCTCGCTCTCCCTGTCTCTATGTCCGTATGACAGCCAGGACGGAGTTCAGTCACCGAAAACGTGAAGCCTCGAGGAAGAAGGATATGTGTCGTTGACGGAGGTTCACGTGGCCAGTCCTTCGCCCCTGGCCG
>NT_177499.1:643916-646362 GCF_000188095.3 Bombus impatiens
CGCGGGCGGCGGAAGTCGAGCCGAAGGTGGAGTCGAGTTGCCCTCCGACCTGGTCGGCGGCTCCCTGTCGAAATGATGCTGAAGAGCGTCCCCTGTCCACGAGGACACGTTCGCGCTGCTCTGATTGCTTCCGTTGGAACTCGGCGTGCCTGGCGAGTGCGAGGGCGATGGCGTTTGAAAGAGCATGGAACCAGACGGTATCGAGGACTTTCCGTCGAGCAGCGGCCCGTTGCTGTTCGCTGCCACCATCGGTTGCTTGTCGAGGGGGAAGCCAGCTCCAGCCGCGTACACCGAGCCGAATAATCCAGCGTACTTGCCAGCGGCCACGGAGTGACTCGGTAGACCGTTGTTGCTTTGAATCACCGAGATCTCGTTCAGCTGTAAGCAACGCGCGCCCCACCCGTTAGTTTTATTCGACGGCAATCGAACGGAATTACGAAACTAAGAAGAAGACGAAAGAAGGAACGATCGTCGATCGTCTCGCGACCACGGATTATTTTTCGGAGTCGCGACGCAGACTCTAGAGGGCCGGACCAAGGCCCTTCGGCTTTCTCGATATCTTCTTTAGATCGCGCGTATTTTCATATCGCTGGAGAAAAAGTACGATTACGGTTTTCCCTTTTAGCGGTACTTTGTCTGGCATTATTCTTCGGGTAGTTGGCTTTTGGTCGATAATGGTAGGTCAAAATGTATCGTACGCGGTTCGGTCGATGCACGACTATCCCGTTTATCGAAATCCGATCGATCCCGTCTTCGTGCTTTTCTCCGCGCGTTTCAAAAAACACTGGCGATTCAAAGAGTCAACGAGTAGTCGACGCAGTCGTGCCGTTCGATTCCTCCGATCCTCCTCGATATCGTCGAAATGGTAACGATCGAGGCGAAACGAGATCGAAATCTCTCTTCGCGATAGGAAATTTTCGAATAATCGCTCACCTTTTGCTGCACGCCGTTAAGGAACGGCGCGGGTAGATACGGATAGAAAAGATCCGGCCGACGCTGCAGAAACTCCGAGTCCTTGGGAGTGATGGGTAGGGGAGGCAGATCCAGGGACATTCGTCGACCTCGTCGAGAAGCTCCGTTGGTCCACATATGAGTACCCATGTGTACCTGCGATCAGAAGAAGCGAAACCTCCAGTCAACGCGACTGTTAACGATCTTCTTCGGTGTCGCTGATCTTTCATCGAGCTTTGCAGTATCTTTCTTTTTCGTTCCTGTACGTTACGCGTCAGCGTTAGTACAAGCGGTAGCAGCTAGCTGATGTTAGTGAATAAACTCGAAGAATCCAGAGACACGGGGATAACAAGATAGCGGAGAGAGAAGAGAGACGGGAAAACTGACGGATAACGAAGAAAGTAACGGAAAGAGACAGAAATAGAAAGAAAGAGAGAGAGAGAGAGAGAGATAAATAGATAGATAGATTGATAGATGGATGGATGGATGGATAAATAGATAGATAGATGGATAGATAGATAGATAGATAGATAGATAGATAGAGAGAGAGAGAGAGAGAGAGAGAGAGAGACAGACAGACAGACAGACAGACAGAGACAGACAGACAGACAGACAGACAGACAGACAGACAGACAGACAGAGACAGAGAGAGACAGAGACAGAGAGTGAGAATGAGAGTGAGAGTGAGAGAGACAGACAGACGGAGAGAAACAGGAAAAATGATGCGTATACCTTGAGATTGCCCTTGGTGGTGAAGGCCTTCTGGCAGACGGTGCATCGGAACGGTTTGTCGCCTGTGTGAGTTCTCATATGGATCTGCAGCGCCGAAGATGAGGAGAAATTCTTATTGCAAATCTGGCACAAGTGTTTGCTCGGCACGCCTGCAAATACACACACAGAGTTTCGCTGAACAGACCCTGACGCAAGTTTAACGAAGGTTCTCAAGCTTGTCTCTTTTCTTCGAGAGAGAGAGAGAAAGATAGAGAGAGAGAGAGAGAGGAGAGAGAGATAGATGAGGGAGATAGATAGATAGAGATAGATAGATGGATGGATAGATAGATAGATAGATAGATAAATAGAGAGGGAGAGAGAGAGAAAGTTTTATCTCGGAAAAATGATCCGTTCGCGGGTGAGATTCAGGACGGAAGACGAAAGAAGCGAGAAATGAAAGAGAAAGCGAAGCAAGCTATCGGCGGGGGAAAGAGCGCGCGATGCGAAAGGAAGCGCAAGCGAGTGCACGAGTAAGCGAAGCTGGTGTATATACGTGAAACAGCGGTGGCTACTTTGGCGTTTCGACCGAAGCTCGACGGCGATCTCTGGTAGCGAGAAACAGTCGAACCTGGCAAGCGAAGCCTCTCGGATCGTTCGAACTGTGCTCGATGAAGAAGCAGACCGATCAAACGCTTTTCAACCGGTTTCCAAGCTACTTACTGGCTGGTCTCTTTGGTGCTGGCAACTCCCCCTCTGGCGGCGATCTCTTCACGGCGATGCTTTG
>NT_177499.1:646395-647151 GCF_000188095.3 Bombus impatiens
GGAGGAGGCGGTGGGGGCGGTGGCGGCGGCGGCGGTAAGCTCGAATCCTCCGCGCACATCGGACTTCTCGAGGTTTCGTGCTCCTGAGATTGCTGTTGGTGTTGCTGCTTCGAGTCGCTGAACAAATGCGGCGGCATGTCGCGGATCTTGTGAGTCAGCATGTGCTGCTTCATGTTCCCCTGTGTGAAAGAAAACATTGCTCGGTTACATCGTCGCCAACCAGACAGCTTCGAGTTCAATCACTTCATCGATCACACCACTCTGCATAATTTCTCGCGATTCGACGTCGTATCGCTTTTCAACTTTTCCTTACTTAGACAAATATTTTCTATAGGTTATTCGAACAAAAGGAACAGTCACGGTCGAATCGTACGACAAATTCGAAGGCTCTTTCGATTAGTCGACTGGCCAAAATTGAGTCGACGTTCTATACGCTCGTCTTGCCAGGAAAAAAGAAGAAAGAAGAAAGAAGAAAGAAGAAAGAGGAAAGAAGAAAGAAGAAAGAAGAAAGAAGAAAGAAGAAAGAAGAAAGAAGAAAGAAGAGAGGAGAGAGAAGAGAGAAGAGAGAAGAAAGGAAGAAAGAGAAAACGAATGGCGTAAGGTCGAACGAAGAATACATAGTGGTGTTATCATAGTTGTTGTTTCATTGTCAAAATGCAGCAGGCTCTTACCAGGAGGCCGTGCGCCGAGGGTAGAAGTCCGAGGGCGGGCGACATCAGCGGGGGTAGGCGGATGGCAGGATAGACAGGCGTCAGC
>NT_177499.1:647156-649628 GCF_000188095.3 Bombus impatiens
CCCTCCGGCTCCTTTCCGCCCCCGGTTCTTCCGATCCTCAGGTCGCCGCCGCCGCCTGCGTTTCGCTTTTTCTCGACTACTGGCGCACGCTGATCCAAATTGAGGATCGGGTGAAGTGATCGAACTGTTAGCGGGCAACGGTTGAGACGCACAGATGCATGCTTGCTGCCCGGAACCATCGTTCTGAAAGTATCGTAGAAAAAACAAAGATACAGAGCTGGCCAAACCTGAACCGACTGGCGCGATTTGCATCGTCGTTTTCTATTTTTTTTCACGATTATCGATTCGTCGTTCGAGTTTCCGTTAATACGTTGATTCGGATATATCGCGTTAGTATCTATTTCCCTCTCTAAAAGCAACAAAGCGTAAGCGTTCGCCGCGAAGGAATCGCGCAACTGGATCACCGACTTGCATGTATTTATACGTATGTATACTTTTACATCGATTCGTACATATCGGCAGACAGAGAGCAATTCTAAATCCGAAATCTTAATTTCCGTCTAACGGAATGGCACGAGACGCTTACAACTACGTAGAAATGTTTCTTCGCGTTCCTCCTTTCATTCGATCTTTTTCCCATATTCGTGTATTTGTAAAGGGCGATCACGTAATTAAAATAACGAAAACTTTTATACGAATTTAAACGCGAGAGAGTTACTACGCGTAACTCGCTAACGATTCTTCGATTTTCACGAGACGTTGAATCAAGCGTTCCAAGTTGTTCTCGTACTGCGAAGCGTTCGAGTCGTTGAAACCGAATCAAACTGGAAATTTCGATAACGTCTTACGCCTTTTTCTAGCAAGTAAGTGCAAATGGTTGCTGGAACGTGGCAAAAAATCCGTCATAACCTTTAAATGCCAACGATAAACGCGAAGAAAAACGATTAGAAAAGAATACCGGAAGAGAAGAATAGATTTACAGGTTATTAGGAACGAGGCGATCGTATTTGATCGATTCGATTCGTTGCACGATTCCTCTCGACGCTCGTTTGGCGAGCAGCAAACAATTCTCGGAATGAGCGCGTCCAATTCCATCGTCCCGATCCCATCGAACGTAAGAGAGTTACGTTACCTTTGTGGAAAAGCCTCTGTCGCATATGCTGCATTTGAAAGGTCGTTCCTTCGTGTGGCTCCGGTAATGAATCTCCAGCGCGGAGTTGCACGCAAATGTCTTGTAGCAGATATTACACGTGGTGTTTCCACGCACTGTAACAGATCGTACTTCTTTACAATTGCTTCCCGACACTTTCACACGCTTCTACCGTCCGTGAAAGCAATTTGTAACCGCGATTCGACTCTCGTAAACTATCCGTCACGAACGCGAAAGACAGAAAGAGAGAGAGAGAGAGAGAGAGAGAGAGAGAGAGAGAGAGAGAGAGAGAGAGAGATAGAGAAAGGGAGAGAGAGAGAGAGAGAGAGAGAGAGAGAGAACAGGCTCTAATCTAATCGTCAAAACGCGCGAGCGAACGCCGGCCGAGAACGACCGCTGGCGAACGCGAGCCTCCGGAACTCGAAGCCGATCGTTATCCGCGTGCCGTAGCTGCTCCGAGAACAACGTTAGACTCGCTTGGTTTTCTTCGACGGAAGGAGTGAAATGAATCGTACAGGCAACAATCCGTTCTTTGCAAAGAAATTTATTTATTTACTTATCAAATGTCCATAGTTTCGATCCTTCCTTACGCAAAAAAGGAATACAACAACTGATATTTGTGCACGCAAGTTCTGTATCTAGTCTATCTTTTCCTTCTTCTTTTTTTCTCTTTTTTCATGTCGAAGAGTGTGATTGAAATTAAGAGAGAGAGAGAGAGAGAGAGAGAGAGAGAGAGAGAGAGTGAGAGAGAGAGAGAGAGAGAGAGAGAGAGAGAGAGAGCAGAGAGAGAGAGAGAGAGTCAGAGAGAGAGAGAGAGAGAGACAGACAGACAGACAGACAGACAGACAGACAGACAGACAGACAGACAGACAGAAGAGAGAGAGAGAGAGAGAGAGAAATCATAGGTGTTCAAAGAGATAATAAAAAGAGTGTCAAGCGGGAGGGTAGGAGTGCTAGGTCCGGCTACACCACAAGTAGGATACGTCGATATACAGCTTGGATAAAGGTGGACGAATCAGTCAGACTGGCGGTGAGGATCGGTGAATCGTGTCAGATCGATCGGGAGGTGTAGCAGGAACTGCAGCTCGCCCTGATGCTAGCAGCGCCTACCTGCTGGCCCTCCGACAGCCAGGCCGAGCGGGTTGTAGGTGGACGTAGCAGCCAACACGGCTGACGTGGTCAGGGAAGCCAAGGGCCCGGCGGCGCCGCTTCCAGGAGTCACGGCGTTTATCGAGCTGACGCTGTTTATGCTCGACGAACCGATGCTGCTGGTAGACGGCGACGATGAGACCGCTTGCAGCAGGCCTGCGAACATGCCGAACGGATGCGGATGGTGGGTGGTGGTTTGCGGAGGTGGCGTTGGCACTGACGCTACCGAGGCC
>NT_177499.1:649948-651463 GCF_000188095.3 Bombus impatiens
TGGTCGTCCGCTTCCTCGCTGTGCTCCTCCGCGTACCTCGCCTGATGCTGTTGCTGCTGCTGCTGTTGTTGCTGTTGCTGTTGTTGTTGCTGCTGCTGCTGCTGCTGATGCTGTTGTTGCTGAAGGTGCTGCTGTTGAGGCTCGTCCTTCGCGTCGATGTCGTTTTCTTGACTCTGTCTCTCCAGCTGTTGGCGAGTTGGAGGAAAGCTCAACGGGAATCCAGGTCCAGCGGGGTGAATCGGTGGAAAGCCTTGAGGAAGAAACGACGCCAACGGATGGTGCGGATAACCCGGCGGGAACTCGTTCACCTCGCCGGCTTGAATTTGCTCCGGACTGAGCTCCGTCGGCTCGCCGGTGTGCAATCGTATGTGCTGCTGAAGCACCAACGCGTTGGTAAATTTCTTGTGACAAACGGGGCACTGATGCAACATTCTGAGCGGCGGTTTCG
Source organism: Bombus impatiens (assembly GCF_000188095.3). Taxonomy (NCBI): domain Eukaryota; kingdom Metazoa; phylum Arthropoda; class Insecta; order Hymenoptera; family Apidae; genus Bombus; species Bombus impatiens. The sequence continues at coordinate 650,397 of NT_177499.1, forward strand.
CCCTGTGGACGCCCATGTGAGTCTTTAAGTTACCCTTGGTGGTAAACGCCCGGCCGCAGATCTTGCACTTGAACGGACGCTCGCCCGTGTGAGTCCTGTAATGCATCTGCAATGCGCTCTTGCAGGACAGCACACGGTGGCAGATAACGCACTGGTTAGGATCGGACAGCTTGTGCTCGATGTTGTCGACCAACTGCTGCAACTTGGACGTTTCCGAGGTCTTGGTTATCTCGATCAAACTTTCCCAGGAGTTGTCGTTGCTGCCCGGCCGTGGCAACAGACTGGAATAGATAGCCGGATCCTTGGCCGGATCGATCATCTCGTTGGTAGAGACGGCGGCGGACGCGTTTACGGCTGGTGGTGCGGCGTGATGGGGTATTTGATGGTGCGCCGGTGGCCCTGGGAACAGAATTCCCGCGAACGATGTTTGAAGGCTTCCACTGCTCGCGCTACTACTCGCAGGGGAGGCGCCGGGGTACGCGACAACGTGTTGCGGCAAACGATTGATGGTTCCACGACCGGACAAATTCTCCGGCTGCTCCTCGATCTCCTCGTCGACTTCCATGTCGCCGTCTCCCTCCAGTCGACCGCTCATCTTACTGTCCATGCTACAGTCTTCGTAAGTCTGCGGTTGAGAGGGTGGATTGACGGAGGATTGGGGTGAATTTAAATACCGTCTGGTCGTCTCCTCGAAATCCTCGCTCTCCTCCTCCGTGGGCTCCTCGGCCTCCTCCGGCTCTTTCTTCGGCGTTATCCTCTCGGTCGGTTCCTGGCTCATAGATCGTTGCTGTCGCTGGTATTGTTCCTGCATAGGCGATCGCTGCTCCAACTTCATCTCGTCCCTCTGCTCGAGCTGCTGCTTTTGATGATGATGTTGTTGTTGTTGTTGTTGTTGTTGTTGGTTGTGGTGGTGATGGTGGTGATGGTGATTGTCGTGAAAGGAATGACGAGAATTGGACACAACCGCGGGGGAATGTGGCGAGGTGGTCGGGGCAGTGGTAACGGGCTTGCTCAGGTTCTCCGGCACGTCCTGATCGTCCCGATGAGCGACAACCGGCGATCTGTAC
>NT_177499.1:651571-651856 GCF_000188095.3 Bombus impatiens
TGACGGCATCGGTCTCTGACCGGAGGCGATTTGTTGTAGCAAGGGTGGGTGGTACTTGTCCAGGTGTTCCGGAACGGGATTCGGGTTCATCTTAACATGTGGAAACTTGGCCGTATGCCTCTGGAAGTGGACCTTCAGGTTCCCTTTCGTGGTGAAGCGGCTGCCGCAGACGTTGCATTTAAAGGGTCGCTCACCTGTGTGCGATCGTATGTGGATCTGAAGCGCCGAGTCGCTGCCGAACACCTTGCCGCAATACCGGCATCGGTGCTTGAAGAATGGCTCCCC
>NT_177499.1:651893-652824 GCF_000188095.3 Bombus impatiens
TACGGGGAGAGACGGGAGCCTTTTCCACCCCTGAACGCCAGCTCGTCGGCCAGGTTATTCGCCAGAAGTCCCTGGCTCGCGTTGTCCAGCACCTCCTGCGCTCTCTTCTGCAGCATCTCCAGGGTGTTCGGCTCGTGCAACGGTGGCGGATCGGTGTTGGTTATGATGGACGAAGCTAGGGAAGAACTGATCGAACAGAGAGGCGGTATCTGATGAGACATCGGCATCTGGCTGCTGGTACTGGTAGTCGAGGTCGTGCCGGTCGCGTTCGACGAGGCCAACGGGATATTCAACGGGGACGCGCTGCTGGTCGGCGTCGGTCTTTCCTGAGCCAGATTCGGCGTCACGGGAGCCGGCGAGGTTTGCCGATGACTCGGTGGACGCGACGACGGAGGCGACGTTAGGCTCGACAAAGGTTTGGGCTGGATGATCGGCGACGGGGATATCTCCTTGGTATCCGACGGCTCACCCGGGCCTTGCTGCTGCACCGACTGATTGTGCGTGATGGACAGTTGCTGCTGCAGTTGGCTGATCAGCTGCAGTTGAAACACTTGCTGATGTTGCAAGGTGTACAGGGTGCTTTGAAGCAACGCCAAGTCCTGCAGAGCGGCCTCGCTGTCCGCGCCTCCGGCCAACGCCGTCGCCGCGAACTGAGCCACCGCCACTTTCGTGTTCTGCAGAGCTTCCAGGGTGACGTGACTAGTTCCAGCGGGCGGGAACAGGCTGCCAGCGGCGCCACCTTCTACGAAATTGTTGTTGTTCTCCGCATCCTGCCTGTGATGCATCTGCTTGCGCGATCCTTCCTCGTCGTCCTCTTGCTCGTCCTGCTCGTCCACGCCTTCCTCTTCATCCTCCTCCAAAGCGTCTTCCTGATCCTTGTCGTCCTCCTCGCCCTGATGGCACCTGGATGCCGTGAGGTCCACCGCTTCGT
>NT_177499.1:652859-654292 GCF_000188095.3 Bombus impatiens
CTCTCCTCGCCATCCGACGTAAACTCATTGTCTTCACCTGCAATACACACGCGACACCGCGATTAGCTTTCAGCGATTAGTTTCTTACCAACGTTAAATATCCTACGAATATTCTATATCGTATCTTTCCTTATGTACGACGACGAGCAAGAGACGTAGAAGCCAGATCGAGCTACTTTCCGTGTAGCGAGGACGACATCGGCGCGAAGAAACCGTGCCAAAGTATCATCTGTATTCAACGTTCAAATCGTTTGTGCGTATCGCACTAATGACGAAAAAAAAAAGATATATATATATATATATATATATATATATATATATATATATACAAAGCATCGGTCGTTCGAGATACCGTGTGTCGTGTGAATTTCAAATAGACAGTTCAGCGCGTTACCGATGCAGCAAGGAGCATTCGACGAACCAACTTTACATACGTATTAAGTAAGACGAGTAGGGGTATGTGGTACGCGTATGGAAGCGCTGCACGATGCATCTTCCTTATTCCAAGTGTAATCATCGATCCGGAAGGTTCGAACATGTACACGCTTCTCGCGGAAGAAACTTGGTTGGTCGTACGATTTTCACGACGTATGAGAACGTTAAAGACGCGAACGTCCAAGACCTGGATTTTCACGCTCGACAACTGGAACGGATTGGTAAGAAGGTGTTGGACCGAGCAAAACGTTTTATCGTTCGTACGTGACGAGTATGACGAATAGTTTATCGATCTGAATCGGGCTGAATCGATTACAAATATCGATTGACAACGCCATTTTGCTACGAACGATAGAGAAAAATTGAGTTTAATAAAACAAGAAAAAGAGAAAGAAAAAAAGAAACGGAATTTTCTAGATAGCCTATAGCGATAGTTTGAATATTTTACAAGCGTTTTACGTACTTTAGGTCGGTCGAGCTTGCAGCTTGCAACATAGAAACGTGAGAAGGTGAGAACGTTCGTCGTATCGAGTCCGATTCGAGACGTTCGATCGATCCGAGGATTTCGCGATACCGAGAATTTGTACGTTTCGATTCGATAAGAAGGGAGAATAGGAAAGTAAGGAACGTCACCAGCTGGAACCAGTTTAACGGTCGAAGATGAAAGCTCATAAGGTTTCGCTTCACGACTAATGCGAACGCTCGCCAAGGCTGGAACGGGCCGAACGCTTGGCAAGTCGGCGCGTCATATTTAAAATGTACGATGTCGCGGTGAAACCGAGGCAGAATGATTAATCGGATTCGTTCCGATTTTATTTACCACCCAGGCTTACCGACACCGGATAGAAGATGGCGTTCGTACGATCGGCGCGCACGATTTTCCGCTCTTGAAAACGGGCACACGAAAAATGTAACGAACCGCTGGATACGGGCACGAACGAGAGGAAAACAGCGGCAGAGGGGCCCGCGACGAGAAACTCGGCGGAGAGAGAGGATCG
>NT_177499.1:654297-655136 GCF_000188095.3 Bombus impatiens
GTGCGCGTTCGCGTCGATGATAAGAAACGACGGCGCGGCGATTAGTATTCCGAAGCGCGGCGCGCGAACCCCACACCGCTGGAAACTTTTAATACGCGCACCGGGGCCAATGAAAAATGGAAATCGCTCGATTACTATTCCCGGCGGACCAAGTCGGACCCGTTCGAATCGCACCAGTTACAACGTTTCATTCGCCACCCGATATAACCATCCACTAGAAAACTATGCAACCTCCAACTCGAACAACTTTCCATCACTCGTAGTACGCGAGACGAACTTTTCTCGAACGGGGAAAACGTAGAATGAAACGTGGAACGTGATCTTCTCTGTGACGGGAAAGAGAGGGAGAGGGAGAGGGAGAGGGAGAGGGAGAGGGAGATGGAGAGGCAGAGGGAGAGGCAGAGGGAGGGAGGGAGGGAGGAAGAGAGAGAAGCAAAGGGGGCAAAGCAGAAGCAGAGAGGAATATCTGTCGTAGGGGGCGGAGGAAGGAGCGGAAGGAGCGGAAGGAGCGCTCTGCTCTCCTCGAGCGGTCGAGTGATTTGTGAAGACGCTCCCGTGGTCGTAGGTAGACAGAGGGGGGCGAATTTGCGGGAAGTCGTCGGCGCGGCGTGGAGATGCGTTCAAGGTCAACGGTTGCGTACCGGAAAATCGTGCGCACGAGAGTCTGGAGGGTCCGCGGTTGCCCTGCTTGATGCCGCGGCATTCGAGGCGGCGCGTGATGCTCCATCTCATGAGCTGCATGATTGCACGGGTTCGCGGAGCAGGAAGCTCGTGCGTGGCGCCGACTCGCGGAGGCGCGTGAAAGTTGCGCTGCGTTTCGGCCGGACGTCCGCGTGTCG
>NT_177499.1:655468-655730 GCF_000188095.3 Bombus impatiens
GCCTCTATACATACGCACGGTTATGACAAGGAAGGCGGCGCGGTTCATAAATCAGGGGGTAAGAGGCGGGGCCTCGCCGAACCACTCAGCGCCCGGTTATTAATTATCATACAGAGGGAACCCCTTCTTCGCCGGTTCCACCTACGCCGAACCGACTTCCGGATCTACGGCTTCCTTGCGTGCGAACCGGCCACCGGAGTCATACGCTGCACGCGTCCGCTTTTCATTTCGCTCCCCGCGAGCCCGGTCGCTCGGCTGCCAC
>NT_177499.1:655744-658731 GCF_000188095.3 Bombus impatiens
GGGGTGCGGGGGCGGCAGCGGAGTGTGAGACGATGCCGCTCGTCGAATAGACTCCCTTTGGTCCTCTGGAATGCGTCTAGAGTCTAGACGTCTCTCCTTTCTTCTTTTCTTTCTCTTTCCCTTCTCATTTCTTTCTTTCTCTCTTCTTCCACTTTTACTTCTCTTTTCTTCCACAGGCGACTCTCGATTCGAACACGGCACTGAAGATTCGAGAATCTGGCGGTGAAAAAGGAGCCACGTATACTTTGCTTGGAGAAATGCTTCCGAGACGGAGGTGCTTAAAATAACGGGAAGACAGATTGCTACTTATCGACGCCTTCTTCGTACCTCTGACGTTTCTCCATCGCTTCGTTATCTTCCGGTTAGTCTCGAGATTCTCGGAATCGTCAATGGATACGACCTTTTACAAATTGTTCCAGTCTCGTTTTGTTTTTTTTTTTTTTTTACCAGAAACTGCGTAGCACTTTCTAGTTTGCTAGTCGCGACCAACGCAAATATCGACTTTCCGTTTTCATCGACGACCAATCCATTCGAATTATTTTCATCTTCGATTGTCCTCGAAGCGGCGGCGAGATAACTGTACCATTAGGCCTGCGGCGTGCTGCTTTCGCTTCGAACCAGCACGACGTTCTTCGAAAAAGCTGTCCGATAAATTTATCTCGATGTTTGCCGATAGCGTTGAACGGCGTCGAAGAAACAACGATGCTCGAATTTAAAGGAAACAACCGACTTCTTACCGTTTTGCTCGAGAAACGGAAAGCTCGTTTTATCGTTTGTCTCTTCGACGCGTTAAACAATTTTACGAACGTATTTAGTTTCCTACGTAATTTCATAAGCAGCGACGAACGACGGTCGACGATTCGAGCACGAGACAACGCGTGACAAATCGACAAGATCGACGACCAGACACGACAGTCTGAATTTCCTATGAATTAATCGGCTGGTAACAGGCTTCGCACGGGCGACGAACGAAAGCAGACTGGCTAGAGCGTAGCTTTTCGAACAAAGAAACAGCTGGCCGCGTCGAACGCAACGACTCGATAGAACCTTACTGGATTATCTATACTGGCCATAAAATAGCTTTAATTCGATTAGTCGTTATCGGGCGCGAACACCGGTATTTCGTACGGCTTCGTGAACAGCTTTCGACCTCTCGAGCACCATCCACCAGCTTGCTTTACGCTTCGCCGTCTCGAGCAGAGTTTTCCTTCAACGTTCGATTCGTCACTTTCCAAATGCCTGAAATTAACCCCGATCGTATACAACACGTTCGATTACCGATGATCATCGGACAATTCTAGCTTGTTCGGCAAACATAAATCACGCGACATCGTATCGTAAGAATACGCAAGGAGTTTAGAGAAATTTGTAAATTTTAGAAACGTTGTCACGATGCGCGTTGTATCAATTTCTCAAGTAAAAGATCGTCTGGTGCAAATTGCCCGCGACTACGACGTCCTCAGTTTCCACTCTATATCCAGAGAAATCCGAAACTGTCGGTGAAATCAACTTGCATCGTTATCATTCCCGAAGCAGCGAAAATCAACTCGATCAAACGCCATTGAAAAAAACAATTGCAGGAATAAATCGGAAAGAACGCGGGGAACGTATGGCAACGAGGAGAGCGCAGGTGGTTGCAGCAGGGGTTCGAACGTGATTCTTTGCTTGGACGAGCAGCTTTCTGCAGGTCAAAAGTACGCGCAGGCCTTCGGCCAGTGGTTACGCAACCTTCTGTTCGACTGTCTCGGCCCGTGCCGCGAGCGACCGAGCGACTTTTGTCGAACGAACGAACAACCTTGAGCCTCGGCCGGATGATTTACGCTCGGCAGTAAATCATAAACCGGAGAAAAGCCGCGCTCCAGCGGAGGCTAACGAGCCCCTGGGCTCCGCGACAATGCGAAAATGGGTCGGAAGTCATAATTCACGTCGGAGGAGTAGCAGGAGCAGCAGCAGGAGCAGCAGCAGCAGCAGTAGCAGGAGTAGCAGTAGGAGCAGCAGTAGGAGCAGCAATAGGAGCAGCAATAGGAGCAGCAGCAACGGTAGCGATGGTAGTTATTCCGCTTCCTTTCAACCGAAGAGTATAAACATTTCGCTTGGAACAAACTACGAATTTGCCTGGAGGAACACACCGATAGACGGTTCCTCTCCGACAGTTTCACCACGGCCCAGACCGGATAGCTGACGCCTTGCAGCCTGGAAGACACTTCCTGTCCGGGGGAATCTTCGATCTCTCCGCTGACGAGGTTCCTTGAAATTTACGGCCACTGCTACACGGCTTGCTGCACAGGCTAATTTTCCGTCTGTTGCGGTTAATTTCGCGGATGCGTCGAACGATGCGTCTTACGTTCTACGAGATGGATATCGATCGACATAGATCCTATAGAGACGGAGATTCGTTCGCGATCGAAGGCGACAGGTTCGAGATCGGTTCTAGATCGGTTCCAGCCGTAACTATATTCCCGGACCGGATATAGAAACGCGGACGTAGGATAGAGGCAGCAAGAAGACAAGAAAGCAAAGAAGCGGTTTTTCCAGGAAGCAAAGGGGTTGGTGCATCCTGTGGAGTACAAGGTCGCGGGACAAAGGAGGCCGATCGATAAAAGCAGCGAGCGAAGAATCGTTGCGGGGGTCGTTGCTCGCTCTCTCTCTCTCTCTCTCTCTCTTTCTCTCTCCCACCGCTTCTCTCCCTCCCTGCCTCTCCCTTCCTCTGGCTGTGGAGCGTAGAGTCACGGCGCATCGGTGCCGAATACGAAAGGGATTCGTACTCGTAGTGACGGGGTCGAGTCTCGTTTAAATAAGTTAGCAGCGCGGTTCGGCGCGGCGCCGCGGCACNNTCCCCCCCCCCCCTGCCTCTCCCTTCCTCTGGCTGTGGAGCGTAGAGTCACGGCGCATCGGTGCCGAATACGAAAGGGATTCGTACTCGTAGTGACGGGGTCGAGTCTCGTTTAAATAAGTTAGCAGCGCGGTTCGGCGCGGCGCCGCGGCAC
>NT_177499.1:658885-659099 GCF_000188095.3 Bombus impatiens
GCGGGCCGCGATTGGCTCGCACCTGTCTCCTCGGACCGCCCTCCTTTACCCGGGATCGCATGCCTGCGTACCTAATACGCTTTCTTACTCGTTGCATACGCGGCTGCTTGCACCGCGTGCATGTGAATACACACTTTCTCACCGGGGCCAAGGTATTCGTGCCGTGTAATGAACCACCACCGCCCGGTTTGCCTCCTCCGCCTCCCACTCCGCC
>NT_177499.1:659176-659436 GCF_000188095.3 Bombus impatiens
GCCGTCCCCGGGAGTGGGGTACCGGAACAACGTGGAGGGGTATGGGAAGGTTTTCCTCGGCGAGCAAAGGACAGACGATAGTACATATTATACTTTTGTGCGGGCCGCGCCGGGGACGGTGGGGGCGGCAGCCAGGCATAGCCGCGGTTGCACACGGTTAATCTATCTCCGGGTAGACACTAAAGCGCAAGATGGAAGTCTCCTTCCATTACGATTGCCATATTTGCAACTGCGAGCCCCCCGTCCGACACCCCGCTCGC
>NT_177499.1:659458-685089 GCF_000188095.3 Bombus impatiens
TGTTCGCGAGTGACTGCTGTCGGCTCGATGAGTTACGGCCGGATCGTTTTTCTTCTTCGCTGGGGGCTCGATCTTCGCAATGGGATACGTTGCCACAAGGCAGAAGGGGTATTTTACCGCGACCACCGAGTGCCGATTCCTTCGATTCCTTCGATTCCTTCGATTCCTTCGATTCCTTCGATTCCTTCCACTGTTAAATGGCAATCGTTCTGCTCGTGCAATGGTAGCTCGATATCGCTACGTGTTTTTCCAAGCACCCAGCGTATAGCGTGTAGTTAGTTTGCAAGGCTAAGTCCTATAATAACGTGACAAGCGAATCGGTATATACTTTTTCAATGACGTGTACGATGTATTTCGCTGGTAATTTTTCATCTCTTAGTCGGCAAATTATGCTTTTTAAACTCGATCGGTCCGTTGTAACGAAGTAGCTTCCAAGTTTCACGAAGGTACAGCGGTACCGCAAGGTAGCTGTTCGATGGGCAGCGGAGAATTTCGCACGGTCCATAAAGAAATCCGAAGAAATCTGCCGACCGCTGGCCTCAAAAGATCAAGCCCATTCGCGGAGCTCTTGAATTATCGTAAATCATGCGACACGTGGTTCGTAAGAACGGCACGACAGAAAGCAACGTTGCCCGTTTGCGAACGTAGCCCAGGAGGAGGTCCAACGTCTCCTAGCTGTTGTATAATATTTATCGTTTAAAAGAGATGGGACCGCCGACAAGTTGCGAGTTGACTGTAAAATCAAGCGAGCGACTGTAAAATCAATATTCTTGTAAGTTGAAAAACGCAGCGTGGTGAACGCCTAGGAAAAAGATATCATGCCTATATATGTATACACTTATACGAATACGTAGCTACGTGTTCGAAATTACGGACGAAGATAGGTTTATCCCCGATCGAGGACAACGATCCTCGACGAACTTTTCGTTTCCCAACGAGCCGATCTACCACCGCTAGGGCAAAGTCGCGATAAACTGTACACGCGTATCTTCTCGCCAAACTTTCCGCGGGACTACGCGCTCTTGTTCTTCGGCTGCCTGCTCGTATGAAAACCCCGATTGCCAGTTCTCTCGGTTAGACACGTTCTCGTCCCTCTTCGTCTCGAATCTCCGACGTTTTCATCGCGCCAGTCTGTAGCTGGAGTTATTGCGATCCGCGTGTTTGTTAGGCGATCAGTAACGCGTTAACCGTGTCGAGGCTTTGTTATCTTCGAACGAAGGCAGCTCCGAAAGAAAAACACCGTCTGCCCAGCATGAAGTAATAAAGAACCTCGCGAGCCGGCGCAGCGCGACGACCTGGCGAAACAGGGAGGGAGGGGGACGTGGGGCAAGAAGGTGAAAGAGGAAGGTGAAGGAGGTGGAGGTGGCCGCGAAAAAGGGGGGTCGAGAGGGAGAACGAAGATCGTTCGGCGACCTGTTAAGTAACCAGCAGATTTACAGGACTCTATCTTATCGACCAGCCGCGTACACCGTGCCTCGGTCTGTACGCTTATTTATTCGTTTGCAAATGAATAAAGAAGGCCGATCGATGCTCGCGGACCGGAGCTCAGAACGCTACAAGTCGCTGCTATGGATTCCAATCTAGAAGTAGAAGTTGGTCGGGTCTTCGAGCAAGAGGGGGGACGAGTCCAGGTCCGGGCATGTCATACGCGAAACCCTTATCTCGTTCGGGCGAAATCATGATCGTTCCTCGCGCCAACTTCCCCGTGGGACAGCCAGCTACACCAATTCACGGCCGCAACACCGAGTGTGAGAGGGTTTTAATGTTACCGCTGCTCGGACCGGGGAATTTATCGTTATTTGTAATCGCGGCCGGTCGAGTTTCTCGGCGGTTCGCCTTTCGGCGGCCCTCCGGGGCGTACACCCTTTGTGTTGCCCGAGCGATCGCAACTCTCTCCTTCCCTGTCGAACTGCGATCGCCCGGTCCGTGTGCGTGCGAATCCGCGCGAGCCCGTGGACCGCGTGAAAAATCCATCGATATCGCCGTACACACCGTACAGACTCGCGGTTAACGCGCGTTTATCTGCCCGGACGAGGAATCAATTTCGATCTAATCCTGACCAACGGTACTTTGCTCGTCGTGCGCTTACACCGCCTCCAAGAGACTGGCGTGTACCCGTGTACCTCGAGAGCCAACCAAGACTCGTTTACGTTCGAGCGATCGATGCTTTCCGTGTTTCTTCGATTTTCGGTACCCTCGCACGTGCTCCCCGCACGGACTCTCTAGGCGATCGTTAATTTCTGCATCTATTACCTACGTCTGGCAACGTTTCACGATACTTTGATCCATCCCGCTTGTTTCTTCGAAGCAACAAGACATCGCGGTATCTTCGTCCCCTTCGACTCCTACGGAACTTGTTCCTCCACTGTTCCCATATGCCACGACATCGACGTGGTTTCCTTCGAAATAGTATTTTCGCTACTTACGCATCCATCGCTATATATTCTCTGCCTATGATCGGAAATTTCTACCAAAGCGTTGTTTTCGCTAACCCGTTCCTCGGACGTTCCTCGGACAGAGTTCGACGGCGCTCGAATTTTACAAATCTTATTTTCTTCCAATGCTACCGCGTTTATATCGAACGACGTCTACGTTTGCCAAAGTTACGCGAATGTCCCGATGGTTCGTCGCGAATTTTTACGCACACTTAAAAAACTACAAGCTAGATACTTATTTCGCGTTTATCGAATCTCTATGTAACGTGCATTCCGTGTTTACATTTTGCACCTACAAAGATCAAGCAGGGAGGGAAATTTAAAACGATATCCGCCTGTTGGTCCGAGACTTTCGGGGGCAGCGACATTTCTTACCGGCACCGGTCTAACAAAGTACCTCGCGCTGTCATCGTATTTGACTTGGAAGCCTTTGCCGACGGCAACCGCAAACCAAGTCGTAGTAATCGTAATAATCGTCGTGGCAATAACGAGCGAAAGGCGTGGCACGCGAGGGAGCACGGAGAAAGGGGGCGTGCGTGTTAAACCGGTGGCGTGCGTGTTCGCGTTAGGATCGAGACCGGACCCTTTTACGACGGATTATTATTTAAATGGTCTCAGGGGCTCGGTCAAATTGCAACAACAGAGACGGTCAATCTTTTCTGGACACCTGCAACGTCATCGCTACTTCTTAAAGACGATTTTCTTCCAATACGATCGTAACGTTGATTCCCAACAAGTACTCGATAACGTATCTCTGTGCACGTTTCGGACATATCGTGAAACTGACGACGGTTTTCCATTCATCTTCAAGAGACATCGAGAAGAGATCGAATTGTCGTTGTTGGAATTTTCGTTTATTGGAACGAAACGAGCCGTTTCACGACACGGACGTTTCGTCCGACGATTTATCGGAGCACGCGAATCCGCGTGAAATTGCAATTGAAAATCGCTAATTAATAAGAATCCGCGAGAGAAATGAGATGGAAGAGACGCGAGGGTTCTCGAAGGACCAAGTCGTGACAGCGCTTTAAACGTCCAACAGAGATGCCGAACAGAGAGTTGAGAAGATTTGCGACGTACCGATCGGTCACGCGGCTTACAAACCTATAACCGAACCATTTCGTTAACCTAATCTGGAGACCGATGGTAGTACCTCTGTGGAAGGAGTCGGCGCGGCAGGTCCAAGCGAATGGACGAGGACGCGTCCGAGTGGATCATTGCGTGGCAATGCACGTGAACATTGTTCTGGATGCGATGCAATTTAAACGGCGGCGTTCGACCAACGGGTCAATCTGCCGTCACTAATGCACTCGTATCTCTAGCTGTAACAAACCGGCCAAAGTTACCAGCAGATCTCGGCCATCGCGTATTATTATGTCGTATTTCCTTTTTCCATCGGCCGGTATTTACCAGGTCTGTATCTGTACTCGACGTATCTGTTTGACGAAAGAAAGATGCTCGTACGTCTTACGTTTCAAGGAACGAATCGAGCGTTTGATCGAGATCCGCGGCAATTCCAAAATTTTTATCGAACGTATCGTTTGGAAAAATTCGACTTCATTTCTGTACATCGTACGCGATTGTTCGCGGATGCCTGCTATCGCGCTATTGAATAATATAGGTAAATAAACTGTCGATAAGATTGCGAGAGTCGCGTATCCATGCGAATAATCCTCACGGCCTCGCGCTTAATTCTTACAGCCTCAGACCCGGCTTTGACTACGACTCCTCCGGCTTCGCTAAACGATTTTACAACGATACATGGCAATTAAGTGTCCCCTCCGTCTGTCCAGCGACCGTTCTGCCAAACGACGCGAGAGGCGAGAAAACGGAGCAGCCGCTGCGCTGTCCTCTTGGAAAACCGGTCTAAACGCTTTCGTTGAAAAATCAGGCCACTTGTTCGAACGAGCGGATCGGCAGGTTATTCGACATTTCGAGAATCGTTCGGATAGTATTAATTGGATGTTCAATGAGCAGCTCATGTAGGTAGGTATACGTATACACTGAATACAGCTATATTCTGTTGCGTTTCCGTGCGAGAGTGAAAACAGTGTAACGTGCGTTTTCTTTCCTTCGTTTTTCGATACTTTTTCTTTTAAGCGATAATCATCTACCGGTCACTGACGATAAACACGCGAATAGAGATAATCGTGCCGATTTACGCGTGGTTTAGGCTGTCGCTTACGAACTCCAACGCAAAATTTGCAACTGTACGCGCGTATTTCAGATCATTATCTCCGCTATTTCGCTAGTATTTTCGCCAATTCTCTTGCTACGTTAACCAGTCATCACCGATTAACCATCTTCGAATGGATTTACCTTCTTTCTCCGATGCATACGGCATTGCGAAACGTTTGCCTTGCTGCGAATAAATATCTATGCTAATTATACGAATCCTGTCCTGGCACGTCTCGCGGGTTTCCTCCGTTTTCGATCATGTTATCGACCTAAACAAACCCCAAACAAACCACCGCGTTGGCTTTAGCTTTACGTCTGTTATCTTTCGCTAGATTTGACAATTATAATCCATAATTGATAATAAAAGTTACTACGTTAGCAGATACATAAAGCTTAAAATACACAAGTATAGTAGGAGTAAGGCGACTGTTCTGTCGTTAAATACGCGTTACGAATTTGGCGCGTAATGCGTAATTAACGCTTGTTTCCTGTTTCAAATAACAGTTTTTAGATTCGTTCGATTCGGGTAACTCGGTATCTTTGAATCGATTTCCACTGTGAAAACACCACGTTCGTCCACGGGCTCGGCTACAGTTAGTTAAAGTTAAGATAAATTGACGTCGTAACACCAAACGAAGTTGACTGTTATTATCAATCGTCTATACGTTATAGGAAGGGAAAATTACGCTTCTCCAAATTACGATCTTTACGATTCTTTCTAAGTAAATATCCAAGTCGGTAGTTTGATAAATAAAGAACGAATTAACGGCAGGTTTCCCGAAGACGTTTCATAGAGGCGCGTGCAACCGCGCCATTAGTAAGATTTACGCTTCGACCAGGCCAAGTTTTACCCGCTCGATTGGCAATGTCCAATGAGGGACGATTAATGCCGCTCGTTTAGCCGGTTCGCGATAATTGCCCAATGGCTCTAACTCGCCCTTTGAAAACTGAATTACGCGCGTGAACGAAATTCTCGAACGTCATCGAGATCGGCTGTCTCGATGATTCGTAGCCAGCTGCTCGCGAAGTGATCTCGATTCGCGGGAATTGTTCGATCGTGTCGTCTTAAACAATCGTAACACGGTGGATCGTTGGCCGATAATTTGGTCTAGGAAAATTAAGAAAGGATATATGTCTCGGAACCAGCTGCGCTAACGGATTTACTGTTATCGGTGTAAGTAGGTACTGCTATAGGGACGGAAAGCCATTACTTCGCGTGCTACGATATACGTACATGGTGATTCTAAAATGTCCCACCCACGTTGAGAGAAAAGCGTTGCAAGCAAACGAGCAGAGTGCTATTTTTACGATCGTCGTACGAGAAGCGTTTCCTTTTCAGTCGATAAATCACCTTCCTTTGTTACAGGTTTTTCCAAAGTCTTGTTACAATTTTGCAGAAATTGTTTTATAATAAATAATTTATCGGCCGATATAGCGTACATCGAGAAAACTCGAAGCGTTCGATTCGCGCGTACCTGTCAGAATATAGATACACGATTTTACGTATCACGGATTAGCGCATAAAACGAAAAGCTCGTTAAAGAAGGTGACCTACCGATGTTCGCTCGATGCTGCGTACCTATGCAAATGCTACGTGTATAAAGCTCAACGAGCAAGTTAAATTTGGATCCGACAAGTTCGCACGCTATTAACGCTATGATAGATAACTGTTCGATGAAAATCGTTCGCATTAAGATTTGGCAACACGAAACGCGCTCGAAACTGCTAAATTCGCCGATAATTCGTCTACGAACGGGTAACAGGTATTTTTTCATCGTCGAAGAACGCGTTGGAAAAGTTGACGATCGCCTATTCTCGAATAGTAGAAAGAGTAGTAGGAAGAGTATACGAGTTGCGTTCAGAGCTCTGGCAATCTTTTACGAAGTCGGTCGAAGAACGGCAATTAAGCCGTTTCCGCAGGCTAAAATGACGGTTAATGATTCGACCATTATTTCCCTCAGAGTTGTTCACCTCTCGTTTTTAATTGCCGAAATATTTCATCTTTCGAACAGCGTTGCTGTTACTCCACAGCTGGATTGCTGTATAATCTTGTTTATTTCAATGAACGACATTAAGCTTGGTCGTTACAGGCAAAAATAGAGTAAAATATCGCGTCTCTAGCATTATAAATTTTACGCCGTGCTTGTATGCTTTCAAATTATACTCAAACGCAATCGTATCTAATTAAACCGAGCCGAGGTGTTAATTTAATAGTCTAGCTTTATACGTCGTTAAAACGAAGCTGCAAGTTGACTGAAATTCTAACGTTCATTTATCGCTCTTGTATCTATTCCCCGTTACTGCACGTATTTCTTTTCGCTTTCTCTCTTTTTCTTCTTTTTCTTCTTACACTGTGTATTATACACGCTACACGAGTGCAAGCAAATATATAGGCGAATCGCATTTTCTAGCACGCGAAACAAAAGGAAGATTCTAAAAAATAACTAAGAACCAGCTGATATTCGAGTCAGTTTATTATGCAAACGGTTGATGCGGTCTAAGAGAAATTCCCGGGCTATCTGTCTCCGTACAACTCGCCCGTGCCCGTGTCCGTGCCCCTTGATGACCAACCCTTCCTCCAGGGTGTGATTAATTCTCCGACTGCACGGACTGACTACGCTTGAAAAGCTGTTGGACACGAGAGAATCGCGATGCTTGAAATATTCGATTGAGTCGTTGGCGTTGAACTTTTGATCCCACGGTTGCTGTCTAAAGAGGAAATACGTACAATTTACCGTCGCTTCTACGTATATCGAATATCGTTAACTCGAACAATTTCGTTGAACGAGTAGGAAATTTCGAACATCGCCTTGATCGATACATCGTTACGCGCTTCGTTTGGAAAGTAATTAATCGAAAAATAGATCTCGTTAGTCCTTATCCTTGTCTTTGAATAATAAGTTTCCACTCGGTCGGCCGAAATCTCGTTCGACTATTATGGCGTATATATCGCGCGTTTGTTCGCACGTTCCGATTCTATGTTCGCTCGATGCTTTCGCTCGTTTCCGAAAAACGTTCTACTTTCCCACCTCAACGATGCTTTCCAACCACGTGACGCTTCGATATAATCGTTTCACGGGACAGAATCTTCTTAACCCAGGGCGCGGGCCGTACTGGCCCTGCCTAATGGTTCGAGAGCAATAATTGTCGCGAGAAACAGCTAACGCAAAGGAAAAGCAGAAGCCGGTCAGGCTCCGAAAATCGTCGAACAAACGGAACAGCTGCGGGGGTGTTCGCAGCTGACCATCGACAGGATGAGAGAAACAAAAAGTGGGGGCGACACGAGGCAAACGTTGACCATCCGCCCTGGCGGACCATTGTCCAGGCTCGTGCCCATTAGAACCACGCCAATTCCCATTGATAAAGTCCTCCGGTCCTTTCACCATTATCCTCCATTATTCCCGACTAGCTGCTGGTCTCTACCTGCGGAATATTTTATAATCGGCCGAGAGAAACGACTCTGCCCCTTTTGCGGAGCTAATCAACGCCCACGCAAGCTGCACCTCTGGATCGAACCATTGCATTGTGACGAACTCGCGGCTGCGTCCTACCGATCCTGCGTCCTCCAACCACATACGCCGCAGTATATCAATTACAACAGAATCGCCTTTTTATTTACATCTATTTTTATATTTTTCTATCGTCGAGACGAGTTCCTACGAAAATTCCTTTATCTTAATTTTAATCTTTAGAAGCGACGTTAAAGAAATGCGAACTAAGCAACTATATACTTGCCGTGGATCCAAAAAGATCCGCCATCTAATAATATTCACGTTAGATCGATAAAGTATCGTGACCAGTTATAACAAATTTCCAGCATTCTCCGTGCTTACGTCGATCTCGTCGAAACGGTGGGAGAATGAAAATTTTGCAAGAGCGTCGCGACGACCGAGTTGCCTTGCCTTCGACACAGCGAAGATATACGTAGATGGATGAAAATTTGTCAACGGTTAGGAGATTTCCGTTTGTGACAATGCGCTATTCGTGCGCAACGTGTTTCAAGGTTTGGCCTGAACAATCGTCATTTGCCATTTGTAAATATTTCCGCTGCGAAAGAGGAGCCGACATGCGTTCCGCAAAGCTTTAATAAAACTTTAACAATGTACACGTTTGGTAACCTTCGAGTTTTGTTGCAGCTTCAATTAGATTCGTTAATGCGTCCATTCTTATGGACATGTGTGCTCTGACGAGATGTTCGCGATCTGACGCCATTGTCGCAACGTGTAGATAGCGCTTTCATAAAAAAAACATGTTCGTATAAATTTGCACAGAGCGTACTTAAAATTGCATTTCCCTTTCAAAGATATTTAAAGATTCGAAGAAGGATTTTGAAAGTGAAATTTCTCGCGTACTCTGTTCCACAAAATTCTACCGAACTTCCTATAGCTGTAATATATATAATATCAATATACATATAACCTTTTCCCGTTATACGCCTGTACTCGTATCGGATGTCAAGGAGGATTTGCTTCGCTCGAAATTTCTATTTCTCGTGTTCTTCCAGTTAGAGAATCGACACGATACGCCACGTCGGGGAACAAGCACGTCTAATAGACAGGCCACGCAGGATTTCTCGTCATTTCCGCGCGTTTATCCCCGAAAGCTAGCGAAGAGGGTGAGAAAGCTAACAGCTGCCTTCTCGTTTCTGTTTTCCCTGTTCCCAAAATTTAGCCACGCGACTTCCTTTTGCCACCCAAGCCGGGGTATCCCCTTAGCCACCAGTTTTGCTTTCGATTACGCTCGATTATTTTTAAATGTTTTTACGGGGAAGAGGTTATTTATAAGCACGCTTGACGCCAGTGACCCATTACGAGTCTGCGTCCCTTGGATTTTTTCCTATTTATGTTACCAAACGAAGGATAAAAACAATTATCTTCGCTCGCAATTATCGGATTACGATCTCTGAAACCGATATTGTATTAAGATTTTCTAATCTTATCTCTTCGTGGTATCTCTTCGTGGCTGTTATATCAAGCGACTGCGTGCATCTTTAACCTTGAATCGCGAACGATTTATTTGTGCGAGAGGTTACGATTTAGCGGAGAATCGCAGAGTTTTCAACGTTCGAGGCCCTTCGTTTCGAACAATCTCCAATCAGAGTTTGTCTTTACTCGTAAATCTGGTAGATTTACAACGGTGCATGCTCGGAAAGTAAGTAATCCTTTTTGCTCTAAACTATACGTACAATGTAAAGTATCGTCTTTTCTCGCGATACAAATTTTCTGGTCTCTGGTCGCCGATAATTGCAGCGTTAACGGTATCTATCTTGCAACGAGACTACTGGCGACAAAGACGGGATTCGTTCGGTCAATCGACCCAAGGTGAAGTCGGTTGGAAGGCAAAAGTCCCATCGAGGGATCAAATTGGACGATGCGAGCCCTTTCGTGGCGGAGCTGTCGGTGCTCCATAAACTGTTCCGAAGCTGAGGCCACGAAAAAGAAAAGAGGGACGAATATCGGGGGTGGCGCGTGGCTGGTTCGGTTTCAGGGGTGTAACAAGATCGTAAATAAAATCGTGGATCTCACGTTTTTGGTCGTGGCGCGCGTCTATTTCTGGACGGTCGATGGTGCGTGGAACTTTTACATGTTTCAGGAAAAACCAGCCGCGCCCGTTGTCTATGGTGTTCTATCAATAGCGAGACAGATTCGTCGTCGCCCGTTCGAACTGCTTTCACGAGCTGACGAGCTCTCGAGAAACGTTAGCCGTCTCTCTTTTTCCCGTCTCCTTTCCTCTCTTCCTTCCATTTATTTCACCAGTGTCTCCGCTACGATTTTACCATCGCCTTACGAACGACCCGCGACGCTTAACGCAGCTTTAATCGACGGGTTTTTCAGTAACGCGTCCTCTTCTCTCATTTACACCAGCGTTCCTTCCCTTTCTTCCCTTTCTTCCTCCTTTTTCGCAGCATATCGACGAACGAAGAAATATTCTCTGCGCCGTTCACCGATATCTCTAGCAAGTTGCAGCTAGAAACGTGGTGTAATGTAAATATGGTTGCCCCTCTAATAAAATTATCACAACGGTGTTTCAAACGTTTTAATTTTATTTCCCGGAATGTTTACCTTTCCCCAGCTATACTTTTGTCAGTCATTCCTCTAACAAATCGACGATATACCGCGGCATTTTAACTCATTTTATCTTAACGCGACCTCGTTCATATCATTTTCTGTTATATCAAATTGTTGCATTTTGTATATGTAAGTACCTGTCATATAGAAGAATACTGTTTTAGAACGATAATAATATGGTTCATATAGATACTGTTGCATTCTCGTTTTTTTTAACGTAGTAAAAATGGTAATTACTTCACATTTCCGATGTAAATAAGCAAGGAAACCTCTTGCTTAAGTAGAAGGGAAACTCGAAATTCCGAATGCATGGATTCGAAACACGATCAGGGGAGAAAATTCAAAGTATCAATTTTCTATTTATTTATATATTTGTACGTAACATTTTCGTGTTTCTTTATATCGTTGTGTCGTTACTGCGCGCGTCTCGCTTTACGTTACTTGTAATTTCGTCGCAAGTAAATTCCGCAACATGTTACGACGTTCTTTTGCACTCTGCCTGCTTCTTTGTTTAGTAACATTGACGATTTTTCAACGCTCTTTACGATACTCCTTCCGAAACCTATTACGCGTTATTTTTCCATACGTACAATAGCTTTTGAGAAACAAAGTTTGTCGATAAATCGATTCGAGAAAACTACGCTCAATTTACATAGACTTTCGAACTTACCTGGCGATTAGTCACATACGAGTACATAATTTCAACTCATAGTCTATTTGTAATTTAAAGAGGAAAAGCAAAAGGAGAAATCGCTTAAGAAAACAAAACAGGCGGCCGCTTTTGGAATGTAGAAAAACAGTGAACGCTTAATTTGTATTTAGCAGTCGAACAACAGATATCAAGGATCACACGTCGCATTCGTATAAGGACAGGAACTTTTTATAAGGACCGTTCAACTGGTTCAAGATTGGAAATTGTCCAACCGCTTTGAAAAACCCGATTTCCATTGCTCGATTTAAATTTAACGTGCAATTTATATACAACCCGAAGGTGAAGTAACGAAAGATAATGCAACGGATCCGTCGAGTTGCAAGAAAAATCATTTCATATTTGACATAACGACATTACACAGTTTCGTGACAGAGCTACTTGGTTGGGAAAAATTGCTTCTTCTAATTTTCTTTCTCGATAGCCTATGATCGGTTACGTTTCTTTAAAACATACTCGGTGCTCGGTTAAATCGTCCAATTTACCGTTTCGAAACTGTAGTCTTATTACCTTCTTTCTGCTATCTTTAGTCTCTTCGTTCGGTGCAAAATATCATTTCCAAACAGGCCGTATAACATACTTTTATTTAAAAGGCGAGGTAAACAACGCGGAAACTTTGAATATCTTAAAACATCGCGACAAACGAACGAATGCTTGATAAGGCTTGATCTAACTCGCGAGATTGGCAGATGTGACATTGTATATTGCCTGAAAATGGATAATATAGTAGAAATTTTGCATGCATAGTCATTACCATAGTTGCAAACCACTTGCCACTCCTGTCCAGTGTCCACTTATCCAACGTAGTGAGTCTAAAATTAGTGGAAGCGTAGACAGAGAGAGGGAGAGAGAGAGAGAGAGCGGCACGGCAGCGTGCTTTTCCCGAGATAAATCTATCCGCGATTTTCATTGAATGGGAAGATGGTGTAAAGATTCGGCTTGCAGAAAAATTAGCCTGCAACCGTGGTATAATTGCGTTATCGGTGTCCGGCGGAAGTCTCGCGGAAGCCGCTAATCTCATCGACGATGTCGTAAGACACGATTGAGAAAGGAGAATCGACGAAACAAAGGTTCTTCGTTTGGCTATGCACAAAGTGGTCCGTTCGAAAGATATCTCGTCCTAACGCTTCGATAATAATCCAACTTTAAACCCCTTGAATCGCGCTACTCGAAATCGTGGCGATGGGAAAATGCTCTTTTAATTTCAAATATTTTACATTGCTTTTCACAGATATATCATGAAAATAAAACTAATAATTTTTCAACGGAGGAATAGAATGTCTCGAGTTGCCTGATGGATACAGCGCGGCGAGAGTTTCATTGTTATTTCCCCTCGAGCGAAAGTAAGAAAAGCGGTATGTGCTTCTTCTTTTCTTTTTTTTCTTTTATTTTCTTTCTTATTATTTCATCGCAGATGCATCCTGATGATTCTTATGGGTTTATGATCGCCTCTAATGACGCTTTCTGGTTGGGCCGATGGCAATACGTAACACGATGCGGATGTACGTGACGCGATTTCCCATCATATAAAACGGTGAGCCGAGGCTGATAATTGCGGGCATACGTATGCCGGTCACGGACAGGTGTTGTACGTCGCGCACTGCACTGGAATTATGCTTATTCGTTTGAGACAGTTATTCCTTCTAAGTATTATATTAATATGCTTATACTTTGAACCAGCTTCTTAGAAAAAAGTGACTAGAATTTCATGATAATCTCAAACGACTTGTATAAAACGAGCGCCTGCTCGAATCGAACAATGTAAAGCGTTAAATAAAATTTTCGTCGAGATATTTGCAAAGGAAAGAACACGTTCGCGTCGCGATCGAGTTAAAGCGTAAAATTATTTAATTCGGGCCAACACCACGATGCCAATTGGATCTTTGGAATCGGCGGGGTATCGCGAGAAATCAGTCCTGTTGTCAGCGTGGCTGTTTTTACGGGCGTGCACGTTTTTCCTTGCGACAAAAGCGTGGCGATAGCGAACATAAACTGTTATGAACGTGGGCGTCGGACTAAATATACCGATGTAAATATTCCAGACTGGTGAGCTCGAAGGGGGTTGACCGCGAAGAAAAAATGCTTCGAGTCGGCCTGCTTTTTCTACTTTTTCTTACCAACTCGTAAAGAGCGTGGCGTTAATTGCGACAAGAATCGACGGTCCCATTTGTTCGAATAGAAAACATTCGTTTAGCAAAAGTTAGAACGCCGTTTTGGCGATTATTCCCTATACGCGATATACCTACAGTCGATGATTTTCTAATTTAACTGTTTCGTTAACTTTCTAGTTCGGGTCTGTCATCTCCTTTCCTCGATTCTCTAAACGTATAACAACGTTTTAGTTGATTCACGTTCTTACTTTAATTTACATCCTCTTAACTGTAAAATTCACCGAAATTCACTGAAATCGCTCGTAATTAGATGGAAAAGCTCGAAGTTTAGGAAATTTTGAAAATTTACGATAATCGCTAAACGTCCATTTCGTTCGTCTTGCGTTCAGATTTTTGCAGGATCGTCTATTCGCTGATAAGTCGCAAACAAAACTATCTCTTTCAACGATACTCGAGAATTAAATGTGTTTCATAGCGAGCAACATCCTCGAAATCAGAGTATAACCGTAATTCATGATCGTCAAGGGGCAAGCAAACTGAAAATGGCAGTACCCGCGATTACGGTTCTGTTGTGACACGCGTCGCAAGATTTTACGATCGGACGGATTACCAGCCGAAAGTTTTGACGAAAACCGACCGTAAAGATCGGACAATACGTCGGAAAACGCGGCAGTATTTTTTTCACCGACGCCACGACCACAGCGTTCATTTTACCTTGGAGAAACGTCGTTCGGCATCTTTTCCTTTTATTTTTCGAAAATTACGTGTCTCTAGGCATCGGCTTTCCTTCGATTCTTAAACGAGACGAAGAAAGAAATGGAAACGAATCTGTTGAATTTTCTACGTAACGTCGATCGATTTGCATATTCCAAAAGCATTTTCGTTCAATTTAAATTCGATCGTCGAAGAAAGTTTCGATCGAGAAGAAAGCACACAGTATACGTTACTGAGATAGTTATCGTTAATAAATGAAGTAAAATCGGGTGAAACGCAGGTTAATTTCTTATTGCGGGAAAAGAGAATTCGAGGAAAGAAAATAATAGGAATACGCGTTAGGTGAAAAAAGTGGAGGTAGAAACGAATGGTAGGGGTATAGGAATGGCAGGGATATAGAAAGACGCGCAACGAGGATCGAGTCCAGGCTAGACTTGTCGAAAAAGAGGAAACTCGTCACGCAATGAATTTCTCGTGGGCCGATTCTCCCCGGTTGGACTTGGAACAAGTTCATCGACACGGTCCCGCGACACGGCCGCTCAAAAATAGCCGATGTATAAATTATGCGTTCCCGGGGAAATGAGAACAATGTTACGGCCGGGTGTAGTTAATGCAAATTGTGGCCGGGTAGAATTAGACTCTACTTCGGGATGCTTAAATAGTTCGCGAAGCACCGACCGGGGATTATCATTATTCATCGCGGCACGTCTTTGAATTGCAGAAAACGATTATGCGCGAAATTCCACTTACACTTTTTTCTTCTCTCTATTCTCTCTGTTCTCTCTATTCTCTCTATTCTCTCTCTCCTCTCTGTTCTCTCTGTTCTCTCTGTTCTCTCTGTTCCCTCTATCAGGAATTCGACTTAATCCTCGTCGAGGATGGATTTCCCTTCCGAATGTTTAAACGAAGACTCGAACCGTCGAATCGAGCGAATTGGAAATTTGATTCCGTTCGAATTAGTCAATCGATCCGATTGTAATTTTCGCGTTACGGTATTTCAGATTTGTTCGTTGCGAAACTCAACATTGTTGTTATTATTATTAGATTTCTGTGCGAGGAAACGCTTTCGTTCGCGTGTCTAATTGCCTTATTCCTTCTTGTTAAGCTCGATAAACGTTAGAAGAAAATTCAGTGTGGATATTCCAATGAATCAGAAGCCGTCGATCGAGCGTAACACCAATGGTGGCAAAAACGAAAAAAGGGAAAAGAAAGAAAAGGAGAGAAAGGAAGAAAGGAAGAAAGGAAGAAAGGAAGAAAGGAAGAAAGGAAGAAAGGAAGAAAAAATCGGTCCGGCGCAGAATTCAAGTTCTCGCGATGTCGACGATAAAGATACCGTGGCAGCGGCTCGGCGCGGCGCGGCAAGAAACCGGCCATTCTTGTGGAAAAAGGCCCCGGCATGGCAGCCCGTTGCCAGATGACGAAATTCCATAGCACGTGCGGTTAAAACCAAGTCACAAAACAAATCCAGAAGTCGTCTGGAGGCGGCCAGACCTCGACGTTTATCGGGCCGCTACTCGACGACGGAAGGACGTCCGCGTTTCGAGTAAATATTTGAAGATCTCCAGTCGTAACGCCGGAGATCCTCTCCTCATAAAAACCGCGGGATCGACGTGTGCGTTCCCTGGCCTCCTACGAAATCCCCTTCGCGTATATCTGCTCTCTTCCTCCCCCTCCTCCTGCCCCTCCTCCTATCCCCCTCTTCCTCCCGGTTCCGCACACGGGATCATTCCACGTCTCGTGATTATATTTCGCGAGCAACTTTCAGCGCACACGATCCACCATTGTTGCCACCGGATAATTGGTCCAGCAGCATCTTTTTTCTTCTTCCTTTTTTCAAAGATCCCACAGCTAATGGAATCGCGAGAAAGCACTTTGTCTCGGCCGATTCGTTCCAAGTTTTTGGTTTGCGATCGAGAAGTTGAAACGGCGTATGATTTAAACGTCGAATAAACAAGTAAGCGTATGTCTGTTAATTTTGGCGCATTCGAATATAAACGATGAAAAATATAGCCAACTAGTTGGATTAAACTGGATCTGTTGGCACTTTTGTATTTCTCTCGATCGTTCCACGATACCCGACCACGTACCACGATATTCGACGCGCAGTTTTTATTCCTTTTTACTACAGAAAGAAGATTTTATCCCCTCGAAACGTCGTTTACTACTCAAATTCTACGATTGTCGGATGAACGACGATCTTTTATTTTTAAAGCTTCCGTCTATTCCCGGAGGAAATGAAGTTCCTCGGATGGAGCTTTGTTTACGTTTGCATACCTGAAGTAGCGATAATACGGATTTTAAAAGTTAGCTATGAAGTGGCTAGAGTTATTCACGGATGCGCGTTTGTTTTTACACGGTGTATACGCGCGGTCCGCGTAAACGGTCGTTCTCCTCTCTTGACACGCGTGTACGCGATTCGTGTAATAAAGATGCTCTGCAAAGAATTCCATTTTTTCTTCTTTTTTTCTTTTGTTTTTTTTTTCGTTATAGAAATATAACAAACGAAGAACATTTCGTTGTATGTACGCGACGAGTTTAAACTTAATTCGAGTACTCAGCGTTGCGAGTTAGGCCAGTTATCGGTATCGTAATAATCGAAACGCCTAAGTACATAAGTACGTACTCAGGCATCCCGCTTGTTATCGCATCTAACGCGATAAACAAGCAAACAGATGTGAAATTCGATTCTCGTTCGGCGAGAGAGGAAGGATTAGGAATTTAGGAAGCTCGCGAATGATATTCGACGGTAGCTCGCGGCTCGATTCTAAGTTATGACCGATGCGGAAAATGAGGTCCCGATCCCGGGGGAACCGCGAGCGGTAACGTATCGCCGACTTGCCGGAATCTCGCGTGGCATTATGTTATATGGGTATAAATAACCGAACAGGAGCAATAATACGTAATAATATATCAGTCGGGATTTTAGTGGTGCAGCTAGCTCGCCGGCCCAGCGGTCGTAATTCATCGCGCAACCCGGCTCACCCTGTCTGTACTCGGCACACACGCGCTCTATACACACCGACGCGACACGGCGTAGCGCGGCGTAGCGCGGCGCGGCGCGGCGCGGCGCGGCGCGACGCGGCGTACACAGAAATATACGCGCGTAACCAGAAATCGCGCGGGTTTCACGGCTGCCGCATTTTCGATCGCGTTGCCCTGCATCGACGTCTCCTGCCACTTTGCCAGATCTCTCGCGACGATTGCGTTTTACCGGGCATCGTTCCACATCAACGAACCACAATTATGACCGGCAGACGAATTTTCGGTCATTCAGAGTAGAGTCCTAGTTGTATCTGCGTCGCACGAAGGAACGACTATAATTGTGACAAATAATATCTGGTATAACGGCGTTTCGCAACTCGTAAGCATTGCATCGAGTTTTCTCGCTGCTTCAACATCTGATATATCGCGGTTGAGAATCGCTTTCTTAGGAGGGGAACTCTGTCAGCGTGAAAATGTATTCCGTTCGGAGAGATAGATGCGACTTTTATGCGACACTTTCGCGACAGTGATATACGACGATAATTGACTTTGTTAAGATCAGATTTACTTGCGTGTCAGTTTCCAGCCAGGTTCTCCCTTCTTCCGATAAACAGTCTTCTCATTTCTAGAAAAATACTCGTAGACACGTGGTTTCCCATTTCAATCAAACGTCGATCGAACGTCCTCTTACTCAAAATTACCGTCTCTACCTTCTTCGATTTCTTCGAAGAAGTAGGAAAATTACTAACGGCTAATATCATTTCCTTTCAATTATTTATTTTACCATTCTCGCCTTTTCATCGTGAAATTGCGCAACGTTCGCGTAAACGTTTTAACAAGAAGGTAGCAAGAGCGAAGAAAGTAGCGAATTAATTCCGAAATGAAAATCCGAGTGTAAAAGCAGCAGAAAGAAAAACACGCGATCCTTTCGTGCGTAAACTTTAAAAGAAGCAACAACTTCCGCAATTTCCAACGTGGTAGCGTTACGATGCCAGTAAAAACGACATAATTTCGTTGCACCCTCAGTTCGGGGAGAAGCTCAACACGCGTCCTAAGACGTCGCGTAAGAGCCGAAGCCGTCCGATCGCGAACAACCCCTTTGGTACGTCGACGGAGGTTGGGGTTAACTCCTCGGCTCGGTTACACGAGAGGGTTGGGCCAGCTGAGATTTCATCGTAATAATTTTCCACTCCATTAAGTCATACGGGGTGAACGCGATCCGCCTTTGCATAAGAAACTTGACGATCTTTGCCGATAGGGGCGGCGCGCTCTCTATTGAATTTCCACCAGGGAAAACGAAATCGAACGGCGGACAACTTTTTCCATAAACAAGAACGTCCGATCCGCTTGCTTTTGCGTTTGTCGCATGCCACTACGTTTTCCCTTCTAACGACCATTTTTATGTAACGTTATACGACATTTCAAGTTCTTTCGTCTTTTTTACTTTTTACCTTTTCTATCTCGTTTTACCTTGCGTTGTTTAATAACCTTTTTATAATTCGTCTTACGGTATTCCTTTACTTTCTTTCACGTCGGTCCTATAATTTTTACGCGAAGGACGCGTTGAAACTTTCATTGCCAGATTTCATCCGAATAGCCATAAAATTGCACGCATTGTTCGCTCGGCGAGCACGTAGACAAGTTTATTCGCGTACGACGATACGTCGTTGAGAAAAAGGCCAAAGGATTTTCCAGGTAAACTTGTATCGTGTATTTGAAACGTAACAGATGCTAGGAAAGTAACAGCTAAACGATTCTCGTGTACGTTATCGGTAGCGTAGGAGAAATCGGTAGGCGACGAACGACAGGATACTAGAAAGATACTCTCGAACCAGAACTATGTATATCTGCGCTTGATTCGAAAACGTTGCGTCGAGTTGTTTTCTCAACAGCGCGAGATACAATTTTTCCGACTGGTGGGCGAATATTTTCCTTGCCGTGGATACTCTCCAATATTTATCGAGAGCAAGCGTGCCGGGACTAGCGTTTGCAGCATTAATATTACATTATATCAATAAGGGTTTGAAAAATCAGGGGTGCCGCGGCAAACGGATGGCCGTCGTTTGAGGTCTCGCGTTACTCGGCAAACACTCCGCCGCCCCCAAACCTTTCAATCTTCCCTCTTCGCCCTGTTTTTCACCTTCAGGCGAAGGGATATTAGGCAGTTCTGTGGATGGAAACTAATATTGGCGTCACTGTTGGGAACACGTACCACGACCACGATATTCCAGCTTAATTGTGCCGTTTGCTTTGAGAAAGGTCGGGTTTTTTCTTGCGATCTGCGCGTCAATCTTCGATAGTTTGTTCTTTTAAAACTCAGAGATGCGATACTTTTTCTTTCTGATATTCCTTTGATTCGTTCGCGGTCGTTATACACTTTTACGCTTATTCTATAATTTCGAAACGAATTATCGATAGAAGGAGACAAAATTCGTCGCTTTGCGCGAGAATGTGGGCTGTGGGAATCAAAGTTTTAATAAAATCGGTCAGAACGGCAAGGATGTGGCAGCGATTCGGAGGCGAATGCTCGTGAAGGGTGCCCGGGGCAAGAATTCGGGGGAACGGGCCTCGTATCTCGCGCTATTTTCGTTTTCAACACGCGAAATGAAAATAAAAGAGCGAGCTTCGTGATGTACGCGCGCCGCGCCGCTCTGATTTATCGGCCGCTCGCCCCGTCGCGTCGCATCGAACGCGTCACTATTGTGTGCACCCGTCCGAAATGCACTTTTATAAATAGATACCGACGCTGAGTCTCCTTAGTCTCGCGGAGCACCCTTCCTTCTGGCCAAGGGTGCATCGCCAACGGGTCAATCGTGCCTCCACGGTCGAACACGTTCCCAACGTTTTACACTTTTCCCGACTGCCCCCATTCACAAAATCCTACTTATACAAGCACGATTTCATCATTTCGCTGTGAGATAATTCAAGGTTAATTCTCACCTGTCCACTCTTGTTTATCGATTTACCTTCGATCCAGCGAATTACTCGCCTTGTGAAGCAAAGCGACGATATTACTCGTGTTAGAAAATCGGCCATCAGTAAGATAGATCATGGTCGATCGGTTTCCCATCGATTAACGCCAGGTCAATAAATCGATTTTTCCTTTTGTCTTTCTTACGATCGCGGATAAAATCAGCGAACGATCGATTAAATGTTCTCCAACGAGTTAACGTATCGAATGTTATTCGTATCTCTGCTGCGATATATAATACAATTAGCATCGAGTTTCTTCCTTTCAATCTGTAGAAAAAGCGAGATTCCATCGAGTTTTTTTCATTTCGTTCCTCCGAACGAAGAAGAGCTGTCCTCGTTCTTTCCCGGATCGGCTTATCATCTTTCTATTTCTCTTTCTTCTTTCACCAACGTTCGTGCACTCTGTCGTATATACGCGAGACTCTCTCGCGGCGATATATGCTTCCCATGGGGAATGATCGAAGCATCGAGACACCATAACGCGTCACAAGCACTCGGATGTCCCATCGAAAGAATCGTAGATAGCGACGCGTGTACGCAACAGCGGGATAGAAACAGTCGCATAGGGTGTTACGATGTTCGAGAAATGGGAAACTCGACAGCAACGATGTTGCACGATTTCGTGTTCGTGAGAATTTCTTCGAGAGACCGTTTTCTAGGTATTCTTAAACGTCCGGTGTCTTCTTTCGATATTTCTATCTGCCGTTCGTTTTTAAGTAGGTATTTTAAACTGCCGACACTTTAAATAGCCACATACGTACTTGCCGCTTACTCGTTTCCCCCTTTACGATATTCACTATATTTTTTACCATTACGTACTATCTTTCGCCTCGTCGTTTTTCTTTAATTTCCAATTTCTTCTCCGTCGATTACCCACGAGATTCATAGATTTCGAACGTTCCTTGTGTCCTCACTTTTTTCCCCTTCTTTTCTTACTAATCAACTTTTCCATTTTTCCACGCAATTACGAAACTTTCTCGCCTCCTTCGCTCTCGTCACTTCCCGCCACTTTGTTCGTTTCGTTTATTCCGCGCTACGTCTACGCGCGCGCGTAATATTCGATATAAAAGACAATCTCGAGGCTCCTCGTGTCCGCGACTGAAACTACAGCGTAGCGACAGGCAAATTAAGCTTATAGGTATCGTGCTAGTTAACCTCGTTAAGGTAACACGATTCCCGGCAACCATCCACGAAACTTCTCCGTAGAAGGTCAGTTTCGTCCATTCCGCTATGATAAATCGATCGAACCGTCCGCCCAGCGAGTAAGGAAGAGAAAGAGCCGAGGGGACGCGAGAAACGAAGAATAAAAATAGGGGATAGAAATAATATATGGAGGGATGACGATGATACAATGTCTTATAAATAAGATAAGAAAGTACTTTGGACGTTGAAAGAATTGAAGGTTCAGAGAAAGAAGGAAACATCGGGACAGAAAAAGTCTAATTAATAGGAAAACGTCGAGTTGATCGAATCGAAAAGGGATTAAAGAAAGATGGAATATCGTTAAGAATAGAAATACAATCCGTACGCTAAATAAAGCTAGCGAAGGAAGTAACGGTAAATGTTTTACTTTATTTAAATGTTATGCAGTTCGGTAACTATATAATTTAAAAGAAGCTCGATACGTAATTTATTTAAATTTTATGGAATATTTTGAACCTCTCAGAAGCCAATGCTAATCAAGCGCATAAATTAAAAATGTCGAGAAACGTAACAATCACAAATATCATTTGCAAAGATTCCGATTTTTTAATACCATATATTTCCGAGGAAAAAATTCACGAGAGCGATGTTGTCCAAATCGGACGATACAAATACAAATCGGCCGAGTTGGAGGAAAGGAAAAATTTTAATTGGAAAATAAAGGAAAGAGGAAAATTGTAAAAGATGATACGGCACGAAGACTCGGTCGCGTCGCGTCGCGTCGCGTCGCGTCGCGTCGCGTCGCATCGCGTCGTATCGGACAGATGCTACTCGCGTGCGTGCCGATGAAAATACGCGAGCGTGACGGTGACGCACGCGTGTGCCGAGCCGAGGAAGAGCGAGCGAGCTTTTTGTTGCACGCGGCAATTAGCCACGGCTCGTCGTGCTTTGGCTTTAGCTGCGGGCTGCAACTGTCGCGTCCGCGTCGCCGTGATCGACGCCACTCCTCCTCTTCCTTCTCGCTCTCTCTTTTTCTCTTTCCTTTTCGTCTTCCTACCGTCGCGCTCTGCCCGTCGAAAAAACAACCAACGCTCCGGAGTTTAAAGGTCGACGTTTAAGCTGTCCGGGAAGTTATTGGTCACGGCAATATTCCTCGAACGAGGTGTCGCGTTCGATCGCAAAACCGGCGTTGCGATCGTTCCGACTTACCGTTCCACGTTTCACGAGTTCCCTTTTGTTTCGTCGCGTCGCTCTCCTATCATAGGCGGAACCTGCTTTGTTCTACTCTCTTGCCACTTTGCGTTTGCTCTATCGATGCAGCAACAAGTACTAGCAATTAGTCACCGAGTCAAGTTTTTTCATCGTTAATTTTTCTTCGTTCTTCCTTGCGTTATTTTCTCTCTTCGGTCCATCGTTTCTCCTCTACCGTAGGTACTTGCCTCGTTATATATACTGCAGTATTCGCACAGTATTCCATACAATTTTTAACATTTATCGGCTTTATATTTGTTCGAATCGCGTAAATTCGGAGCTGTCGACGCTCTTATCTTTATCAATTATAGCGCTTGCAGTCAAAAGTTAAAGCAAAGCGTTCTATCGCTCATGATCTGTAACATCGATTACTGCATTCAACGTGCAATTTGCAATTGCCCCGTTAAAAAGTTAAATAATATCTCGTATTTGCCATCCAATTCCGTAGAATTGCGACTGTAATTGCGATATTCGCATAGTTTCGATCGCGTGGCGATTGAGCGGCACACTGTTTGTTAACCATTACGGTCCTTAACGGAAAATGTGCTCCGATTCGTTCGGTATTCGAAGGCCAGGGTGCTAGGCGTCCGACGCGACACAGGCCCGTTCCAACGCTATCGTTGACAGCGGAATCAGATTTGCACGCGCTTAAACGCGACACCTGCGTGCGCGTACGTGGCTCGCGTGCGCGCTATACCGGAAATACACGGGTCGCTTATAGGTACACGCGTAGGTACGCGTGCAGCCGCGACAATTTCGCGAATGCCGGTCTGCTCGACATCAATTTTCACCATTTTGATCATTCTCGCCGTCGTCATTTACAAAAATTCCTCCTCGCCATGCCTTTTTATTTTATTGTTCGCCCGTTGCGCCGCGTTCCTTGTCATGATCAAAGCGATCGAATCAAGGATCGTTTCGCTTCTATAGGAAATTTCACGAACTTAAGCGTGATTACCTAGCTATTTAGCTAGAAATTTCATCTTCGACGAACTCGACGATATCGCATAATTCTATGATATTCGTATCGTAGAAACGAAGGTTAGATGTAAATAAAGATCGAACAGGCTTTTCTACTCGTTTCAGGTAGATCCAAAAATGACACAGAGCCGATACGGTCGGTAATACGGTACGGTATTAACAAGTACGAGAATCTTTGGCGAAACGGAATGTCCGTTTTAGCCAAATCGACTCATCTGACGTGGTGCTGGCTGCTATCCATCGGGGACCGTACAGTAGCGTTTCTGGTACGCGAAAGGACAAGCGGAACCGTACAGAAAAGAACTGGAAATTTGTCTCGTTGTAAGAAAAGCAAGATGCGATTCTTCTTATTTTTATTGCAATTAACAGAGGGAAGCGTAATCCGAGCTACGACAATCGAAATATAGGGGACAAACGTGCTAGTATGTTCGCATAAGAAACGGTTCGTAGGTTTGCCACGATCAAAGACGCTATTCCCGATTACCCGATCAAGCGTCCCAATCGTGTAGCTGTTCGGAACGTAAATTGCTTCTTCCCTCGTTCACGAACCCATTAACGAGTCAATTTTGCGTTACACGAAAACCACGTTCCGCCGTACGACGATTAGAACAGGTAGTTGGAATCGGCGCATTTCCATCGAATCCACGTTCTCGCATTTGTATCGCGTTCGGTGTGCCTCGCAAGAGAGAAAAAGAAAAAGAAAAGAACAGGAAAGAAGAATACGATTCTCCGCGAGTTACGTCCGAAAGATCCGTTTATTGCGCAAAAGTATCGGTATCTGGCATGGATCGGCTCGCGGCGGTCAATTATAGATTATGGAGGCGATCGGTCGCGAGAGACATGTAAATCACGGCGACCAGGTTTCGCGTCGGCTTCGCAGCCCCGGCAACTCAATTAAACGAGATGACGCACCGGTAAATAATCGCGAAGATTATAAATTGAAAAGGAACGGCGAGTTAACGAACGCGACCAGCTCGATTTTTCTCATTACCCCGATGGAAACGATTCGGCCGCGCGACGTGAAATAGTGCGTTCTGTCCGGGACACGTTTTCGCGTTCCGCTAATGACACACAGCCTCTGACTGACTTTCTTGTTAAACGATCGACCGATCTTTACACCGGCTTGGACGCTTTATGGCGTCTCGTGTAAGCCGAGATAATGTCGCAGGATTTCTGAAAGTTGTACGGTGGGGCATTTTTTTCCAGGCAAAAAGAAGAAAGAAAAGCGAAATACCTATATGCAACGTGTATGGAAATGTCACGCGACCTTGGTGTCTTGTCTTTTCGAAAATGTAGAGTTAACGTAAGATCGAGGTTTGATACGTCGAATATCGTTGCAATCGGACGCAAAGTACGGTGAAATTTTTTTCCAAGAAAAAAGCGAAATACGCGTAAGTAATGTACCAACGATAGGGATATGGAGATTTCGCGAAACCTTGATGCCTCGTTTTTTCGAAAATGTAGCGATAACAAGTTCGAGATTCGCTTCGTCGAAACGAAAAGATAGCGAAGAATTTTTTTAACGTTTCGGTCGATCGGCTGTGTCAACGAACGAATAAAATTTTAAGACGGAAAAGAGAACTCGTCGTACCTAGTACGACGTAAACGTCTTCGATAAACTCGTTCTATATTAATAGAGATAGAAACGAAAGTTTCTTCGTCCGTATCGTAGTCCGAGCTACGGCAAGCAGAGGATAGGAAATCTTTGATAGCCCGAAGCGACAGATTCTTTCCCTAGAAACGCATATACAATAACATGTGCTCTTATATTCTTACAATGGCGCTGAACCTTCCGAAAACGCATATATCCGTCCTTCGTAAATAAACGTCTCCTCCTTCGGCACGCACACGCGCGCCTTCTACGATCCTCGACGAAAAGGAATAAAGACAAAGCCCGAATCCCGCCCCTCCCGGAATCATCCCAAAACCTAAATCACCATTTTCAACCCCTGTCCTTTCATTCCTTCCCCCCCCCCCCCCCCCCCCCGCCCCCCCCCCCCCCCCCCCCCCCCCCCCCCCCCCCCCCCCACCGCCCCCGCCCCCCCCCACCGCCCCCCCGCCCACCCCCCCACCCCCCCCCCCCCCACCT